>NC_069505.1:220012226-220162226 GCF_027579735.1 Bombina bombina
ACAATATCTTTTGCATAAGCTTATTGGAGTGAAGCAGTTGGTACTGTGCACAGACTAATTGCAAACCAACTAATCAATTATGAGATTAGTTGACAACTATTTTCATAATCGATTATAACGATTAGTTATTGTAGCTCTAATACACACACATATACACACACACATACATATACAGACATACACACACATACATATACAGACATACACACACATATACGCAAACACACACATACATATACATACACACACACACACACATACATATATATACACACACACAAACATACATATATACACACACACACATATACACACATACATATACACATACACACACACACATACACACATACATATACATATACACATATACATACACACACATACATATACATATATACACACACACACATACATACACACATATATATACACACATACATACATACACACACATACATGTACACACATACATACACACACACACACACATTCATATACACACACATACATACACATACATACATATACATATAAACACACATACATATACACACACACATACATATACACACACATATATACACACATGCATACATACATATACACACACAAACACACACACACATATACATACACACACAAACACACACACACACATATGTCTAAAACATTTTAATATTACAGAGGAATATGTGTTTCTAAAAACACATATACATACACACATACATATACATATATATACACACACACACACATATATATATATATATATATATATACACACACACATACATACATACATATACACACATACATACACACATACATATACACACACACACATACATATACACACACACACATACATATACACACACACATACATACACAAACACAAACACATACATACATACATACATATACACATATACGTATGCACACATACACATACATACATATACACACACACACACACACATACATATACACACACATACATACATATACACATATACGTATGCACACATACACACACACACACACATACATACATACATATACACACACACACACACACATATACATACACACACAAACACACACACATATGTCTAAAACATTTTAATATTACAGAGGAATATGTGTTTCTAAAAAATCTGATATGTTTCTCCCCCATATTAAAGGGATAGGATAGTCAAAATTAAACTTGCATGATTCAGATAGAGCAGGTCATTTTAAGACACTTTTAAATTCACTTCTATTTTCAAATGTGCTTTGTTCTCTAGTATCCCTTGTTAAAAAGGAATACGCACATATCCTACACTAGTGGGAGCTGCTGCTGATTGGTGCCTGCACACATTTGTCTCTTGCGATTGGCTGTTTCTTCAACAAAGGATAACAAGAGAAAAAAGCAAATTTGATAATAGAAGTAAATTGTAAAGTTGTTAAAAATTGTATGTTCTACCCAAATCATGAAAGACATTTAGGGTTTTCCTGTCCCTTTAAACTGCAGATCTAATTTGATTACGTTTTGTCAAGCACAGCTCAATAAATTTGTTCAAACCCTAGTAGCCAAACATTGAGGGGAGAGAGACTTTAATTTAACCTCTTGTAAACCCAGAACACACAGTGCAATTAAGGCATTAAACCATGGCTTTGTCTAACCAACAAAAGTAAGTGTTCTGTGATGCAGAGATACTCTTTTTATGATCATCTAGATGGTGAAGAAAAAAACCAGCGCATCAGCTTCATCAGTGCTGAGTTTACACTTTGCTTTACTGTGATCTCATGAGAATTCACAGAAATCTTGTGAGATTTCATAGTAAACTTTCTTAAACGGAGGAAAGAAATAGAGTGACTGTGCCTGCACATGCCAGGGGCCCCATTACATATGCGTGGGTTTGGTATCCTATATACAGCGCCCCATATAAATGCGGCATGTATATTTCACCTGTCGTCGCAATTTTTACTCCCATAGGCTAACATGGGACTGCGTCGTAAATCGGTATCCAATATCCAGCGCAAGGACTTACGTGGCAAAAATAGAGAAATCTTACTCCATTTTTACCTCACAATAAAAGGCAGCCGTAGCAAGCCTTGCGCTGAGTATGGGAGCACCGTAACTCCTGAAAATGCCTGCAAAAATAAAGTAACACCTAACGCATGCCCAATGTCTATGTACCTGTCAACCGCAATCCCCCACCGCAATAACTAATAAAGTTTATTAACCCCTATATTCGCCATCAAACCCACACCGCAAGTACTAACTAAATTATTAACCTCTTAATCCGCCAACCCCAATATCGCAAACTACCTATTAAAAATATTAACCCTTAATCCGCCATTAACCCACAACTCAATAAACCCATTAAAACTATTAACCCTTAATCCGCCATTAACCCACAATGCAATAAACCCATTAAAACTATTAACCCCTAAACCACCAAAGCCCACAACGCAATAAACCTAACCCCCCCTAACCTAACCCCCCGTAACCTAACATTCCCTAAATGAACCCAAATACTAAAGTAACTATTAAATTAAAAAAACTTAACACTACTTTAAAAATACAAATAAACTAAGTATAAATTAAGGGACAGTCTAATCAAAATTCTGGGGTAGACTGTCCCTTTAAGCTACAATTACAGAAAATAAAAAAATCTAAGATTACAGAAAATAATAAAGAAAATTACCAAATTTTACAAAAATTATACCTAATCCCTATGAAAATAAAAAAGCCCCCCCAAAATAAAAACACCCCCTAATCTAATAAACTACCAGTAGCCCTTAAAAGAGCTTTTTGCAGGGCATTGCCCCAAGATAATCAGCTCTTTTTTATGAAAATACACAACCCACCCAACAGTAAAACCCCCAAACCACCAAACCCACCCCAAATAAAATAACCTAACACTAAAAACCCTAAACTACCCATTGCCCTGAAAAGGGCATTTGTTGGGCATTGCCCTTAAAAGGGCATTCAGCTCTTTTACTGCCCATCCTATCTAAATAAAATAAATAAATAAAAAATCCCTTAAAAAACCCTAAGTCTAACCCCCAAGGGGTCCTCACCTGTCCTGAAGTACGGCGGAGAAGGTCCTGTTCCAGGCGGTGAAGTCTTGTTCCAAGCGGTGACCTCTTCTTTCCTCTTCCAGGAACCAGCCGGCACGGAGCGGAGGGCAGAGCTGAAGATCGATGACCTCGGAACTGAAGACTGTCGACCCTGGAACTGAAGACCGGTGACCGTGGAGCCATGGAACGTGGAGGATCCTCTTCATACTATCTCCGCCGTACACTGAATTGGAATTCAAGGTACTCGATTAAAAATGGCATACCTTGAATTCCTATTGGCTGATTTGAGTTTTCAAATTCAAATCAGCCAATAGGATGAGAGCTACTGAAATTCTATTGGCTGATTTGAATTTGAAGGCTCAAATCAGCCAATAGGAATTCAAGGGACGCCATTTTTAATTGCGTACCTTGAATTCCTATTCAGTGTATGGCGGAGATCGTATGAAGAGGATCCTCCGCGCTCCATGGCTTCGCGGTCACCGGTCTTCAGTTCCAGGCTCGCCGGTCTTCAGTTCCAGGCTCGCCAGTCTTCAGCTCTGCGGTCATCGGTCTTCAGCTACGCGCTCCGCGTCGGCTGGTTCCTGGAAGAAGAAAGAAGAGGTCGCCACTTGGAAGAAGACTTTACGCCTGGAACAGGACCTTCTCCGCCGGACTTCAGGACAGTTGAGGACCACTTGGGGGTTAGACTTAGGGTTTTTAAGGGAATTTTTATTTTTTTTATTTTATTTAGATAGGGTGGGCAGTAAAAGAGCTGAATGCCCTTTTAAGAACATTGCCCTTTTCAGGGCAATGGGTAGTTTAGGGTTTTTAGTGTTAGGTTATTTTATTTGGGGGGGTTGGTGGGTGGGGGGTTTTACTGTTGGGGGGCTTGTGTATTTTCTTAAAAAAGAGCTGATTCTATTGGGGGGGCTTTTTATTTCTCTTGTAAGGTGTATCCAGTCCACGGATCATCCATTACTTGTGGGATATTCTCATTCCCAACAGGAAGTTGCAAGAGGACACCCACAGCAGAGCTGTAATATAGCTCCTCCCCTAACTGTCATAGCCAGTCATTCGCTTGCAACTCTCAACAAGCTAGGATGTTGTAGGAGAGAGTGGTTAAATATAGTTAGTTTATTTTCTTCAATCAAAAGTTTGTTATTTTTAAATAGTACCGGAGTTGTGCTATTTTATCTCAGGCAGTAAATAGAAGAAGAATCTGCCTGAGGTTTCTATGATCTTAGCAGGTTGTAACTAAGATCCATTGCTATTCTCACATATGTCTGCGGGGATTACACAGATGAGGTAACTTCAGCGAGAGAATGGCGTGCAGTTTATTCTGCTATCAGGTATGTGGAGTTATAATTTTTTCTAGAGATGGAAAACACTAGAAAATGCTGCTGATACCGGATTAATGTAAATTAAGCCTGAATACAGTGATTTAATAACGACTGGTATCATGCTTACTCCCAGGGGTAATACCCTTATGATATTGCAATATAAACGTTTGCTGGCATGTTTAATCGTTTTTATATATGCATTGGTGATAAAACTTAATTGGGGCCTAGTTTTTTCCACATGGCTGGCTTAAATTTTGACTAGAGTTTTACTGAGGCTTTCCACTGTTATAGTATAAAAGTTACAGTTGGTGCAGTTAAAATTACAAACTGTGACATCCAGCTTCCCTCAGGAGTCCCCTGTATGCTATAGGACATCTCTAAAGGGCTCAAAGGCTTTCCAAAGTCGTTTATTGGGGAAGGTAGGACCACAGCTTGCTGTGGCAGTTGGTTGTGACTGTTAAAAAAAAAAAAAAAAGTCTATTTCGTTTTTTTGATCGTTTTTTTGAACTAAGGGGTTAATCATCCATTTGCAAGTGGATGCAATGCTCTGCTAGCCTATTACATACACTGTAAAAATTATATTTGATTTACTGCATTTTTTCACTGTTTTTCAAATTCTGACAAAATTTGTTTCTCTTAAAGGCACAGTGCCGTTTTTTATATTTGCTTGTTAACTTGATTTAAAGTGTTTTCCAAGCTTGCTAGTCTCATTGCTAATCTGTATAAACATGTCTGACATAGAAGAAACTCAAAGTTCCGTCGTTCAAGATGGAAACTATTCGTACCATCCTACCACTGATCCAGGAGGGTCAATATATGACTGCAGTGGATCTAAAGGATGCTTATCTTCACATTCCGATACACAAAGATCATCATCGGTTTCTCAGGTTTGCCTTTCAAGACAGGCATTACCAGTTGTAGCTCTTCCCTTTGGATTAGCTACAGCCCCAAGAATCTTTACAAAGGTTCTAGGGTCGCTTTTGGCGGTCCTAAGGCCGTGGGGCATAGCAGTAGCCCCTTATTTAGACGACATCCTGATACAGGCGTCAAACTTCCAAATTGCCAAGTCTCATACGGACGTAGTACTGGCATTTCTGAGGTCGCATGGGTGGAAAATGAACGAGGAAAAGTGTTCTCTATCCCCACTCACAAGAGTTTCATTTCTAGGGACTCTGATAGATTCTGTAGAAATAAAAATTTACCTTGACGGAGTCCAGGTTATCAAAGCTTCTAAATTCCTGTTGGGTTCTTCATTCCATTCCGCGCCCTTTGGTGGCTCAGTGTATGGAAGTAATCGGCTTAATGGTAGCGGGAATGGACATAGTGCCGTTTGCACGCTTACATCTCAGACCGCTGTAACTATGCAGGCTCAGTCAGTGGAGCGGGGATTACACAGATTTGGCCCCTCAACTGAATCTGGACCAAGAGACCAGGGATCCTCTTCCCTGGTGGCTATCTCGGGTCCATCTGTCCAAAGATATGACCTTCGCAGGCCAGATTGGACTATTGTAACAACAAATGCCAGCCTTCTAGGTTGGGGTGCAGTCTGGAACTCCCTGAAGGCTCAGGGATCGTGGACTCAGGAGGAGTCTCTCCTTCCAATAAATATTCTGGAACTAAGAGCGATATTCAAGGCTCTTCAGGTTTGGCCTCAGTTAGCAACTCTGAGGTACATCAGATTTCAGTCGGTCAACATCACGACTGTAGCTTACATCAACCATCGAGGGGGAACAAGAAGTTCCGTAGAGATGTTAGAAGTTTCAAAAATAATTCACTGGGCAGAGATTCACTCTTGCCACCTATCAGCTATCCATATCCCAGGTGTAGAGCACTGGGAGGCGGATTTTCTAAGTCGTCAGACTTTTCATCCGGGAGAGTGGGAACTCCATCCGGAGGTATTTGCACAACTGATTCTCCGTTGGGGCAAACCAGAACTGGATCTCATGGCGTCTCGCCAGAACGCCAAGCTTCCGTGTTACGGATCCAGGTCCAGGGATCCCAAGGCGACACTGATAGATTCTCTAGCAGCGCCCTGGTCTTTCAACCTGGCTTATGTGTTTCCACCGTTTCCTCTGCTCCCTCGACTGATTGCCAAGATCAAGCAGGAGAAAGCATTGGTGATTCTGATAGCACCTGCGTGGCCACGCAGGACCTGGTATGCAGATCTAGTTTTCATGTCATCCTTTCCACCATGGTCTCTGCCTCTGAGACAGGACCTTCTACTTCAGGGTCCTTTCAACCATCCAAATCTAATTTCTCTGAGGCTGACTGCCTGGAGATTGAATGCTTGATTTTATCAAAGCGTGGCTTCTCCGAGTCAGTTATTGATACCTTAATACAGGCACGAAAGCCTGTCACCAGGAAAATTTACCATAAGGTATGGCGTAGATATCTTTATTGGTGTGAATCCAAGGGTTACTCATGGAGTAAGGTCAGGATTCCTAGGATTTTATCTTTTCTCCAAGAAGGTTTGGAAAAAGGATTGTCAGCTAGTTTCTTAAAGGGACAGATATTTGCTCTGTCTATTCTTTTGCACTAGCGTCTGGCAGATGTTCCAGACGTTCAGGCATTTTGTCAGGCTTTAGTTTGAATCAAGCCTGTGTTTAAACCTGTTGCTCCACCATGGAGCTTAAACTTGGTTCTTAAGGTTCTTCAAGGAGTTCCGTTTGAACCTCTTCATTCCATAGATATCAAACTTTTATCTTGGAAAGTTCTTTTTTTTTTTTTTTTTTTTTTTTTTTTTTTGGTAGCTATTTCCTCGGCTTGTAGAGTCTCTGAGCTATCTGCCTTACAATGTGATTCTCCTTATCTGATTTTTCATACGGATAAGGTAGTCCTGCGTACCAAACCTGGGTTCTTACCTAAGGTGGTATCTAACAAGAATATCAATCAAGAGATTGTGGTTCCATCCTTGTGTTACACAATCTGGACGTGGTCTGTGCTTTAAAGTTTTACTTACAAGCTACTAAAGATTTTCGTCAAACATCTGCTTTGTTTGTTGTCTACTCTGGACAGAGGAGAGGTCAAAAGGCTTTGGCAACCTCTTTTTCTTTTTGGCTAAGAAGCTTAATCCGCTTAGCCTATGAGACTGCTGGACAGCAGCCTCCTGAAAGGATTACAGCTCATTCCACTAGAGCTGTGGCTTCTACTTGGGCCTTTAAAAATGAGGCTTCTGTTGAACAGATTTGCAAGGCGGCGACTTGGTCTTCGCTTCATACTTTTTAAAAATTTTACAAATTTGATACTTTTGCTTCTTCGGAGGCTATATTTGGGAGAAAGGTTTTACAGGCAGTGGTTCCTTCCATTTAAGTTCCTGCCTTGTCCCTCCCTTCATCTGTGTACTTTAGCTTTGGTATTGGTATCCCACAAGTAATGGATGATCCGTGGACTGGATACACCTTACAAGAGAAAACACAATTTATGCTTACCTGATAAATTTATTTCTCTTGTGGTGTATCCAGTCCACGGCCCGCCCTGTCATTTTAAGGCAGGTAATTTTTAAATTTAAACAACAGTAACCACTACACCCTATGGTTCCTCATTTCTCGACTTGTTTTCGGTCGAATGACTGGCTATGACAGTTAGGGGAGGAGCTATATTACAGCTCTGCTGTGGGTGTCCTCTTGCAACTTCCTGTTGGGAATGAGAATATCCCACAAGTAATGGATGATCCGTGGACTGGATACACCACAAGAGAAATAAATTTATCAGGTAAGCATAAATTGTGTTTTTCATAGGGATTAGGTATAATTTTTGTAAAATTTGGTAATTTTCTTTAATATTTTCTGTAATCTTAGATTTTTTTATTTTCTGTAATTGTAGCTTAAAGGGACAGTCTACTCCAGAATTTTGATTAGACTGTCCCTTTAATTTATACTTAGTTTATTTGTATTTTTAAAGTAGTGTTAGGTTTTTTTAATTTAATAGTAACTTTAGTATTTTGTAAATGAGGTAATTTGGGTTCATTTAGGGGGTGTTAGGTTAGGGGGGTTAGGTTAGGGGGGGTTAGGTTAGGGGTTAGGTTTATTGCGTTGTGGGCTTTGGCGGTTTAGGGGTTAATACTTTAATAGGTTTATTGCGTTGTGGGTTAATGGCGGATTAGGGGTTAATAGTTTTAATGGGTTTATTGCGTTGTGGGTTAATGGCGGATTAGAGGTTAATAGTTTTAATGGGTTTCTTGCGTTGTGGGCTTTGGCAGTTTAAGGGTTAATACTTTAATAGGTTTATTGCATTGTGGGTTAATGGCGGATTAGGGGTTAATAGTTTTAATGGGTTTATTGCGTTGTGGGTTAATGGCGGATTAGAGGTTAATAGTTTTAATGGGTTTATTGCGTTGTGGGTTAATGGAGGATTAGGGGTTAATAGTTTTAATGGATTTATTGCGTTGTTTTTCATAGGGATTAGGTATAATTTTTGTAAAATTTGGTAATTTTCTTTAATATTTTCTGTAATCTTAGATTTTTTTATTTTCTGTAATTGTAGCTTAAAGGGACAGTCTACTCCAGAATTTTGATTAGACTGTCCCTTTAATTTATACTTAGTTTATTTGTATTTTTAAAGTAGTGTTAGGTTTTTTTAATTTAATAGTAACTTTAGTATTTTGTAAATGAGGTAATTTGGGTTTATTTAGGGGGTGTTAGGTTAGGGGGGTTAGGTTAGGGGGGGTTAGGTTAGGGGGGGTTAGGTTAGGGGTTAGGTTTATTGCGTTGTGGGCTTTGGCGGTTTAGGGGTTAATACTTTAATAGGTTTATTGCGTTGTGGGTTAATGGCGGATTAGGGGTTAATAGTTTTAATGGGTTTATTGCGTTGTGGGTTAATGGCGGATTAGAGGTTAATAGTTTTAATGGGTTTCTTGCGTTGTGGGCTTTGGCAGTTTAAGGGTTAATACTTTAATAGGTTTATTGCGTTGTGGGTTAATGGCGGATTAGGGGTTAATAGTTTTAATGGGTTTATTGCGTTGTGGGTTAATGGCGGATTAGAGGTTAATAGTTTTAATGGGTTTATTGCGTTGTGGGTTAATGGCGGATTAGGGGTTAATAGTTTTAATGGATTTATTGCGTTGTGGGTTAGTGGCGGATTAAGAGTTAATAGTTTTAATAGGTAGTTTGCGATGTTGGGGTTGGCGGATTTAGGGGTTAATAATTTAGTTATTACTTGCAGTGTGGGTTTGATGTCAGATATAGGGGTTAATAGTTTAATTAGGCTTATTGCGTTGTGGGGGGTTGTCGGTCTAGGGTTAATACATTTATTATTAGTAGTGAGAGGGGGATTGCAGATATAGGGTTTTTTACATGTCGGGCTTATTTTTGGGAGGCGTGTTAGACTTTTACAGGAGATTTGTTATTTTCTTTACTTTTCTTAGGCGCCGGCAGTTTCTAAAGTGTCGTAAGTCACTGGCGACTCCAGAAATTTGTATTTACGCTCATTTCTGGACATCGCTAGTTTATCCGACTTACGGCACTTTATGAGCTGCCAGCGCCGTATATGTAATAGCCCGATGTGCAAGGTGAAGCTATGGGCAGTGCGGGTTGCAGCGCTTGCGCTGAAGCCTGCACCGTATATGTAATCGGGCGCCAGATGTACGCACCCTTCCAAGTACACTGATTGGATGTTTAAAGTGGTGTGCTGATTGGACAACAATTCAAACCTCACAGAAAAATGTACTTTTGAAGTGGGCGGCGTAGCGCGGGGAATTTGAATTTGATATCTTTATTGAAAAATTAAGTTAGAGTGCATCTTCGTTATAACTGATAAATGAAAATCCATCTAAATTATCACTAATATTCTGGATCTGTTTTTTAAAAAGGGAAGAGTTTACCATCACTTTAAAGTCCCTTTTCAATGGAATGTGGCTACTAAGGAAAGTTTGACGTAAAATATCTTCTTTTTTACATAGATATATGTAGGTAATATTTTATAGTCAGCTTTTTACAGATATTCTGCATCAATTTAAAGTAATTCAACATTGGGTATCATGTCCCTTTAAGGTATAATGTACAATCAAAGCCCAATGATTCTATGAGGCATACTTATCAAGCCGTCAACTGTGCTGCATTCAACGGCACCAATACACTCGCCTGACATCGCCTAACATCGCTTCCGCGGACCTGAATACGTTCTCCATAGTTAACAAAAAAGCTGTCAAAAAGCCGCGCTAGTTGTTAACTAACAGTCATCGATCTCGCTGCTATTCGGCTTTTTCCCAGCTTTATTTGTATACTGTCACTAAACACCGCCACTATACTAAACTTTTTAACCCCACCGCAACGAAATAAAGTTATTAACAACCTAAACTGCCACTCCCGGACCCTGCCGCCACTCTAATAAAGTTATTAACCCCTATTCCTCCGCTTCCGGATCCCACCACCACCTACATTATGTTATTAACCACTAATCTGCTGCCCCCTACACCGCCGCCACCAAAATCGTGTTATTAACCCCTACACTGCCAGCCCCCCACATCGCCATAAACTAAATTAACCTATTAACCCCTAAACCTAACAACCCGCTAACTTTATATTAATTTTTAACTCATCCCTATCTTATAATCAATTTAAACTTACCTTTAAAATTACATTAAACTATTTTAAATTAATAATTAATCTACCCTAACTTTTATAATAAAATTACATTAAACTACATTAAATTAACAATTAACCTACCCTAACTTTTATAATAAAATTACATTAAACTATATTAAATTAATAATTAACCTACCCTAACTTTTATAATAAAATTACATTAAATTAAATTAATAATTAATCTAACCTAACTTTTATAATAAAATTACATCAAACTACAAATTAAATTAACTATATTATATATTTAGAAACCTAACCCTACTCAAATAATTTAAATCTACATTAAAAAATTACTAAGTTACAAAAAACTAACAACTAAGTTACAAAAAATAACAAACACTAAGTTACAAAAAAAAATTTAAACACTAAGTTACAAAAAAGATTTAAACTAATTACACCTAATCTAAGGGCCCTAGGAAAATAAAAAAAGCCCCCCCAAAATAAAAAAACCCTAACCTACAATAAACTACAAAAAGCCCTTAAAAGGGCCTTTTGCGGGGCATTGCCCCAAAGAAATCAGCTCTTTTACCTGTAATAAAAAATACAAACAACCCCCAAACAGTAAAACCCACCACCCAAACATCCAACCCCCCAAATAAAACCCTAAAAAAAAATCTAAACTCCCCTTTGCCCTGAAAAGGGCATTTGGATGGGCATTACCCTTAAAATTGCATTTAGCTCTATTGCACCCAAACCCTAATCTAAAACTAAAACCCACTAAATAAACCCTTAAAAAATCCCAACACTAACCCCTGAAGATCAACTTACAGTTTTGAAGATCCGACATCCATCCTCAACGAAGCCCGCAGAAGTTGTCATCCAAGCAGCCGAAGTCTTCATCCAAGCCCGCAGAAGTCTTCACCCAGATGGCATCTTCTATCTTCATCCATCCGGCACGGAGCGGCTCCATCTTCCAGACATCCAACACGGAGCATCCTCTTCCATCAACGTATTCTTCGGAATGAATGTTCCTTTAAATGACGTCATCCAAGATGGCGTACCTTAGATTCCGATTGGCTGATAGCATTCTATAAGCCAATCGGAATTAAGGTTGAAAAAATCCTATTGGCTGTTGCAATCAGCCAATATGATTGAGCTTTCATCCTACTGGCTGATCCAATCAGCCAATAGGATTGAGCTTGCATTCTATTGGCTGATTGGATCAGCCAATAGGATGAAAGCTCAATCCTATTGGCTGATTGCAACAGCCAATAACATTTTTTCAACCTTAATTCCGATTGGCTGATAGAATTCTATCAGCCAATCAGAATCTAAGGGACGCCATCTTGGATGACGTCATTTAAAGGAACATTCATTCCGAAGAAGACGTTGATGGAAGAGGATGCTCCACGCTGGATGTCTTGAAGATGGAGCCGCTCCGCGCCGGATGGATGAAGATAGAAGATGCCGTCTGGGTGAAGACTTCTCCGGGCTTGGATGAAGACTTCGGCCGGCTACTTGGCGGATGGATGTCGGATCTTCAAAAAGTCGATCTTCTGCGGTTAGTGTTAGGATTTTTTAAGGGTTTATTGGGTGGGTTTTATTTTTAGATTAGGGTTTAGGTGCAATAGAGCTAAATGCCCTTTTAAGGGCAATGCCCATCCAAATGCCCTTTTCAGGGCAATGGGGAGCTTAGGTTTTTTTAGGTAGGATTTTTTTGGGGGGTTGGTTGTGTGGGTGGTGGGTTTTACTGTTGGGGGGGTTGTTTGTATTTTTTTTTACAGGTAAAAGAGTGGATTTCTTTGGGGCAATGCCCTGCAAAAGGCCCTTTTAAGGGCCATTTTGGTAGTTTTTTTTGTAGGTTAGGGTTTTTTTTATTTTGGGGGGGCTTTTTTATTTTCATAGGGCTATTAGATTAGGTGTAATTAGTTTAAATCTTTGATAATTTATTTTTTATTTTTTGTAACTTAGTGTTTGTTATTTTTTGTAACAGTAATTTTTTTAGTGTAGATTTAAATTATTTGCGTAGGGTTAGGTTTCTAAATATATAATATAGTTAATTTAATTTGTAGTTTGATGTAATTTTATTATAAAAGTTAGGTTAAATTAATTATTAATTTAATATAGTTTAAATGTAATGTAATTTTATTATAATAGTTAGGGTAGGTTAATTATTAGTTTAATATAGTTTAATTTAATTCTAAAGGTAAGTTTAAATTAATTATAAGATAGGGATGAGTTAATATTTAATATAAAGTTAGCGGGTTGTTAGGTTTTGGGGTTAATAACTTTATTTAGCTGCGGTGGGCTCCAGGAGTGGCAGGATAGGGGTTAATAACTTTATGTAGGTGGCGGCGGTGTCAGGGCAGCAGATTAGGGGTTAATAAGTATAATGTAGGTGGCGGCGATGTCGGGCGGCAGATTAGGGGTTAATAAGTATAATGTAGGTGGAGGCGGTGTAGGGGGCTGCAGATTAGGGGTGTTTAGACTCGGGGTACATGTTAGGGTGTTAGGTGTAAACGTTACTTTTATTATACCATAGAAATCAATGGGATATCGGGCAGCAGCGAACATAAGCTTTCGCTGCTTTCAGACTCCCATTGATTCCTATGGCATCCGCCGCCTCCAGGTAGATTTTTGTTAACTTCCAAAAGTAGTCAGATAGTGCCGAATTTGTATTCGGAACATCTGTTGTGACGTAAGCATCGATCTGTGTCGAACTGAGACCGGCGGATCGTATGTTACATCACAAAATTCTACTTTTGCCTGTTTGTAGGGTTTGATAAATAAGGCGAATCAAGCTTGGCACAATTACGCTGCGGAATTCCAGCGTATTTGCGGTTGACGGCTTGATAAATAGGCCTCCAAGTAAAAACGGTGCTGAATATATGATACAAGCATACAAGACGGTGCTTATAATAAATGTATTGCCATTCTGGCTCTTTTTTTCATGAAAAGGTAATGTTTAATTGCTGCTCTTTTATGCACAAGCGTGTAGCAAGTCCCTTTAAAATAAAATAAAAATATTTCCAATTTACTTCTATTACCAAAAGAACCTTTTTTTATTGTGTGCACAAGCTTTGACCACTGTATGTATAACATACAACGCGTCTGCCATACAGTGGTCAAGACACGTGCACGCTCCTGTGCCTAAGTATCTACTTCAACAAAAGATATCAAGAAAACAAAGTAAAGTAAATATAACAATAGAAGTATATAAGAAAGATTTTGTGTAAAGACCGTATTTGTTCAGTGCTCCCTAGAAATGACAAAAACTCATTCTTTTTGTTTTCTGCAAAATGCTACAAATCGCCTAAACCCTCTATTGGATTTCAAGCTTTTTTAAGAAAACCTAGGTTAGAGAAGTTGCTTTTTGGCCTTACTGAGAAGCATGGGAAAAGCATTATTTTGACACTAGAGTAAAAATTCCCTTTAAAGTGACATCAAGGTGTGAAATCCAGAGGCTATACAGGTTTAACTAGGGTTGCCACCTTAGCCATGTTCTCCTGGGCACTTATGAGTTACACATGCTGCAGGGTGTGCAGGGAGGAATAGTGCTCTCCAGGGGTGCAATTCATGTTCCCCTATGCACACCCTGCAGCATGTGTAACTCATAAGTGTCCAGGAAAAGCATGGCTGAGGTACCACCTTAGTTATAACACAAGGGGGCGTACATTTAAAGTGTTGCTGAAAATGCCGGCTCCCTTCTGAACTTTTTAGAAGATCAACGCTGATGTTTTGTGTAAGGTAAGTATCCCATAGCAGTTATTTTCAGTATTTCCGCTAGTTAGATGGGGACCTTTAAAGGGACAGTCTACTCCAGAATTTTTGTTTAAAAAGATAGCTAATCCCTTTATTACCCATTTTCCAGTTTTGCATAACTAACACTTTTATATAAATATACTTTTTACCTCTGTGATTACCTTGTATCTAAGCCTCTGTAGACTGCCCCTTTATTTCAGTTCTTTTGACAGACTTGCAGTCTAGCCAATCAGTGCCCTCTCATAAGTAACTCCACAGGCATGAGTACAATATTATCTATATGAGGTGGCCTTCAAGGGCTTTAGAAATTAGCATATGAGCCTACCTAGGTTTAGCTTTCAACTAAGAATACAAAAAAGAGAACAAAACAACTTTGATGATAAAAGTAAATTGGAAAGTTGTTTAAAATGACATGCTCTATCTGAATCATGAACGTTTAATTTTGACTAAACTGTCCCTTTATGGCAATTTAATTACTGTCTCAGTAATTAAATTGCCTTCCTAAAGCTTCATGAGCATGGTGCCCTAACTTTAAAGGGACATGAAACCCAAAATTCGTCTTTCATGATCCAGATAGAGCATGTGATTTTAAACAACTTTCCATTTCACTTCTGTTATCTAATTTGCTTTCTTCTCTTGGTATCCTTTGTTGAAAATCATACCTAGGTAGGCTTAGATAAAGGAATGCACTACTGAGAGCTAGCTGCTAATTGGTGGTTGTATATGCCTCTTTGGATTTGATTACCTGATGTGTTCAGCTAGTTCTCAGTGGCTCTCTCTGCTAATTCAACAAAGGATACCAAGAGAATAAAGCAAATGTGATAATAGAATACATTGAAAAGTTGCTTAAAATCATATGCTCTCTCTGAATCATGAAAGAATAAACTTGGGGTTTGTAATGGAGTTTGTAATGGGGGAGGTGCTAAACCGGCAGGACATGTGGCTGAGAGCTAGAAGCTACCTGGTCTCTGGGTGAGTGCTGTTGTGTGAAAAATAACAAATATAAATAATTTTTGATTTACTTAAAGGGGCATTCTAGTTAAAACTTAAATGCACATAGATGAATGTCAGCTTTGAATAGCAATATATTTGCAATATACATGAATTGCAAAAATGCTTCTAATAAAAGTTATCACTGTTTTAGTGTTAACATTTTATCACTGCATGTGCACGTGAAGCATAGCTAGATATTCTCAGTGCACCAGCATTTTAAATACTGCATCTGCTCAGAGCATCACTGGGGCTTGTATCATGTCAGCAATTACGAAATTGAGTCATTACAAGATGGTACAAGCACCGTAGGCTCTCTAAATAAGTACTGAGTTTAAAATGCTTGTGCACGGTGCATACTTAAATACACTTTTGAAACTGCTATATATTTTATTAGAAGCATTTTTGCTAATACATTTATATTACAAAAATGCTTCTATTCAAAATTAAAATGCAGCCATGTGGATTACAATTTTGACTGGAATGTCCCTTTAAAACTGTGTCCTGTTCTTCTGAAATAAACCCTGCAGTGGCACACTATCGCAAGTTTCATGTCCCTTTAAATAACTTTACAATTTACTTATTTTATCTTATTGTTTAATTATATTGGTATCCTTTGTTGGAGTAGCAATGCACTACTGGTTTCTAGGTGAACACATCAGGCGAGCCAATGAGAACAGGCATTTATGTGCAGTAGTGATGTCGCAAACCTAAAATTTGCGAACTTCCGCAACTGTTCGCGAACGGGCGAACCGGGTGAACCGCCATAGACTTCAATAGGCAGGCGAACTTTAAAACCCACAGGGACTCTTTCTGGCCACAATAGTGATGGAAAAGTTGTTTCAAATATTACATAGTTGATGCAGAGTCTGGTTTTAATCCATAAAGGGCATAAATCACCTAACATTCCTAAATTGTTTGAAATAACATGCTTTAAAACATCAGGTATGATGTTGTATCGATCAGGTAGTGTAAGGGTTACGCACGCTTCACAGTGACAGACCAAACTCCCCGTTTAAAGGGACAGTCTACACCAGAATTTTTATTGTTTTAAAAGATAGATAATCCCTTTATTACCCATTTCCCAGTTTTGCATAACTAACACATTTATAATAATATACGTTTAACCTCTGTGATTATCTTGTATCCAAGCCTCTGCAAACTGCCCCTTTTTCAGTTCTTTTGACAGACTTGCAGTCTAGCCAATCAGTGCCTGCTCCCAGATAACTTCTTGTGCACGAGCACAGTGTTATCTATATGAAATACGTGAACTAACACCCTCTAGTGGTGAAAAACTGTTAAAATGCAATCTGAAAGAGGTGGGCTTCAAGGTCTAAGAAATTAGCATATGAACCTCCTAGGTTAAGCTTTCAACTAAGAATACCAAGAGAACAAAGCAAAATTGGTGATAAAAGTAAATTGTAAAATTGTTTAAAATTACATGCTCTATCTGAATCATGAAAGTTTATTTTGGCCTAGACTGTCCCTTTAACGCACCGCAAACAGTCCATTTGCACAACCGCAAACTCCCCATTTTTTTAAATCTACACTACTGTTACACCAGATATGAGTTGCACTGGGGTGACACTGTGCCCTGGCAGGCAGGCCCTGAAACGCACACGTGTGAAGGAAACTGACTGCTATTATTTAACACAGTCAAAAAAGTGTTGTTTTTTTTAAATCTACACTACTGTTACACCAGATATGAGTTGCACTTGGGGTGACACTATGCCCTGGCAGGCAGGCACTTAAACGCACACGTGTGAAGGAAACTGACTGCTATTATTTAACACAGTCAAAAAAGTGTTGTTTTTTTTAAAATATACACTACTGTTACACCAGATATGAGTGGTGGCACTGGGCAAGTGGGCACAGTATACGCTGTGAGCCTGACACACACGCTGGCAGCCAGGCAACTGCAATTAGATTACACATGAAAAAAAAAAAAAAGCAGACTGATGTTCTAGCCCTAAATGCAGCTTCCAAATGAATCTAAAATGGATGCTGTCCAGGAGGTAGGAGGGTCTTGGAGGGAGGGTCTGCTGCTGATTGGCTGGAATGTGTCTTCTGACTGTGAGGTACAGGGTCAAATTATTACTCAATGAGAACGAATAGGGGGCGGATCGAACATCGCATATGTTCGCCCGCTGCAGCAAACGCAAACAAGCTATGTTCGCCGGGAACTATTCGCCGGCGAACAATTTGCGACATCGCTAATGTGCAGTAGTGCATTTCTGCACATAAGCTACCTATTTATGTAGTTCAACAATGGATACCAAGAGAACAGCAAATTAGAAAATAGAAGTATATTGAAAAGTTGTTTAAAATTGGATGCACTATCTGAATTATGAAATAAAAATTTGGGGTTTTATATCCCTTTAATACTTCACTTCCAGCCTATGTAATTGTTCTGAAATATATAAAGATATACATGTACGGTAACATTATACTAATATAGCATCAGTCGTGTACTTCCTGCAAAGGCTTCCTGCGTATGCTAATTGGCTGATATGCACTAGGTAACTATGATCATTTGCACTTAACAGCTAATGAGTTTTAGCAGTAAGTACATCATTTATACAACTGTATTAGTTTCAAGTTCCATACAATTAGCTTTTCAAGCAAAAAAAATCCCAATGTTTCAATGCCACCTTGTGACACGAGTTATACAAAACATGAATACAGAGTCCCTTAAAAGGAAAGTAAACACTTTAAGATTGTAATATAACATGCATAATTATGTAAAGTAAAAGAACTTTGCAGTAAAAATTTCATTGTTTATTTTGCCCCCTTTTCCTCTAATTTAAGTTGCTAAATTGTGAATTGTGGATTTCAAAGTCTTAAATATTTAAAGGGATAGAAAACTCAAAATTGAAATGTACATAGGTACATTTCAATTTGAATTATAAGGAACTTTGCAATATACTTTCATTAGCAAAAATAATTCTTTGTAAAAGTCAGCAGCATACGCACATATCCTGTGAGGGCCGTGCACGAGTATTCAAACACCTTCCCTCCTTAGAGAGCTGGTGGTGGTGTTTATTGCTTCTGAAAATGTACTTTGGGCTCGATTTATCAAACCTGAGGCGGACAGGGGCGCATATACACGCCCCTGTCCACCTCAGCTCGCCTCTGGCAGGGAGAATTTCCCCGGAGGAAATTACCATTGCACACAAGCGCTATTTTGCGCTCACGTGCAATCCTTCCCCCTGCCCGCGCACAGCCAATTACGCGCGGGCAGGAGCTGTCAATCTCCTTGATCGGACTAGACCACAGAGATTGAATTTCGCCACCTTAGAGGTGGCGAAGACGTTAGGAAAGAAGCTTGTTAAATACGGCGAGCAGGTACTTGTGAGAACTTGCAGCCGTAGGGGCTTCGATAAATCGAGCCCTTTGTGTCATGCAAGCCTCTGCTGACTTTCTGAGAAGGTGCAGTGTTTAAATATGATATGTACATATGCCGCAGCAAAGCAGTAATAACTTTTACTAGAAGCATTTTTGCTCATGGAAGTATATTGCAAAATGTTTCTACTTAAAATTTAAATGCACCCAGGCACATTCAATGTTTGACCTTTCTATCCCTTTAAAAAGCAAGTGGCGGCTTCATAAGCCTAACCCTGTCACATATCTGTCACTAATTTACAGATTGTAATCTTATCCTTTCTGCTGATGCCAAACAATGCAGAAATGTTTTATATTCATACAATGACAGTGACAAAACCCCCAGACCAGACTCAACTCTGGATTCGCCCCTCTAAATAAGGAAAATGGTAAATGGACTTTCACCATTAAAAATAAATTGCAGTCTGTTCTGATAACATTATGGGGCCGAAATATTAAGCTCCGAATGGAGTTTGATGACCCTGTTTCTGCGCGAGCCTTCAGGCTCGCCGGAAACAGCAATTATGAAGCAGCGGTCTAAAGACCGCTGCTCCATAACTTGTCGGCTGTCTCTGAGGCTGCGGTCTTCAATCCGCCAGATCCTATACGATCGGGTTAATTGACACCCCCTGCTAGCGGACGATTGTCCGCGTATCTGCAGGGGGTGGCATTGCACAAGCAGTTCACCAGAACTGTTTGTGCAATGATAAATGCCGACAGCGTATGCTGTCAGCATTTATCGAAGTGCGGCGGACATGATATGCTACATCGTATCATGTCCGTCCGCACTTTAGTAAATCAACTCCCTTAGACTCTACTGGAAGATTGCAAATATGTTGCAATTAAAAAGGTTTTTGTTCAGGAAGATCATACAGTGTGCAGCACTAACACGGAGATTACTTACAAAGCTATGTTATTTTACATCCACCAGAGCAAATCAGACCACAGACTGGAGCTTATGCAGAATATGGTAAATATGAACGTCCTTGACACAGTGGAATGTTTGAGCCTTTAGAGAGAGCTAGAAATGTTATGATTAGAAGTAAAAAAGTACATTTTTTTTTCTAGGGTGAAATATAAGGGGCAAGAAATGTAACAGTAGGACCAGCTGCCGTGTGGGAGGATGACAGGAATTCACATCCTTGGATATCACTGAACTACAAAAGCAAATCACTTGCTGGAGGACAGAAGCAAACTGCATTTATTGGGAGATGCATTTGACCCTTTGGCTGTCATGCAATAAATTGCTGGCGACCAATGGGTTAAATATTCCTCACTTTATAATATATGTTATTAAAACTTCCACCTTGAACAAATCACTTTATAGAGTTTGTAGTAATTACAGAATATCAGCACATTGTTAGTTCTGGCAGCCTGTTGAATGTACTTTTTAAAATAACATGAACATTAAATATGAAAGGCAGTTGAAGGGATATAAAATAGCAAAAGTAATTTGAATGAGTTGTAGGAAATGGAGACCGAAAAAAACACTTTAAACCGTGTAAATCGAGACGTGTAAAAGTGCTAAAGATACAGGTTAATATACTGACTTTGTGTCCCATTTATGAAGCTGCAGAACTAGCCAAGTGATGTTATTTCAAACAAGCAGGCCTAAAGCGTTAAGTACCTGCGGTCTTGAGACGGCTGCTACTTAGCCGGTGGAATGAAATAATTGTGGTCCGGGTCCGCTGGGATGATTGACAAACCCTGCTCTCGCACAATTGGTTGATCAAGAGCAGGAGGCATGGCTGCACAAGTAGTTGCTTGTACAATAATAACTGGGGGCAGCGGATGCTGCCTTCTGGCTGCGATGCTGTACGTCCAGACTACAAACCCACACACAGATATACACAAAGCACACAAATATATAGATAGAGATAGCGGAGGGACTGGCAGCCCCCTGCACAAATAAGTGCACACTATGGGTAACTATTCCAGTGTCTTGAGTAGCTGTACACGCTGCTATGGAGAAAACTGTGGGGAAAAGAAGGGGAAACCACTCACTTCTGCCAGTGCCAGCAGCAAAGTGTGTGACAAGGCCAGGAGATGTCGAAATGGAAAGCTATTAAAAATGGAGCTATCTTTGCGACTAAAGTCCTTGCCTTCGGAGAGGCAGTGTGAGCGTGCATGAGAGTGTGAGTGTGTGTTACAGTGAGTGTTAGAGTGAGAGTGTGTGTTTGTTAGTGTGTGTGAGAATGCTACAGTGAAAGTGTGTGTGAAAGAGTGTTACAGTGAGAGTGCATCAGAATGTTAGAGTGAGAAAGTGTATGTGAGTGTGAGAGTGAGAAAGTGTGTGAGTGTATATTAGTGTGTCTGAGTTTTTGTTAGCCAGTGTGTATATGAGTGTTAGAGTGTGTGTGTGTTAGTGAGTTTGTGTTAGAGTGGGTATGTATGTGTATGTATAAGGGAGATTGTTAGAGTGTGAGTGTGTGAGAGAGTGTTAGTGTGTTATAGTGAGAGTATGTGTGCAAAAGAGAGAATGAGAGTGTGTTTATTCCTCTCTAATTTAAATAGAGAACAACATACAAGACAAACTTTGCTCGTGTGACTCTTTCATTGTTGTTTACTACCTTTCAGGCTTGACAACACGCCATATTACAGTACACACACATTTTAGTCACCAAAAATTGCACAAGCCAAAATTTTTGAGCTCAAAAAAA
This sequence comes from Bombina bombina, assembly GCF_027579735.1. Lineage (NCBI taxonomy): Eukaryota > Metazoa > Chordata > Amphibia > Anura > Bombinatoridae > Bombina > Bombina bombina. Next base: position 220,033,932 of record NC_069505.1, read on the forward strand.
AAATTAGAGGAGACATTGGTTATGCTTTTCAATAAAAGATACCACGGAAACAAAGTAATTTTGATAATACCAGTCGAAATAAACTAGAAAGTCACTTAAAATTGCTCTCCATTGGAAACCATGAAGGTTTTGATTTTCATGTCCCTTTACCAAAAAAGTGCCTGTTTTTTTATTTGCATATGTAGTAGTGACAATTTTAGGGGAGATTTTGATAGCTGCAATACAACCTCAAGTATGCCGGCTGCCAATAATTTGCAACGTCTTGTTTCTTTTGCATGTCCTGTGCTCGTGTATCCCTGTGCATATATCCCTACATTTCACATTCATTCCTCCTCTGAGGTTACACACTCCATAGGCAGATATAGGAGACTTGCATCTCTTTTTTACAGAGAGTTGAGGTAAACACATTAGTCTAGCGCCAGTTGCTAGGTAATGCTCTAGCTGCCCAATGAAAAAGCAAAGATTCAAACGGTGTCAAAACATTTTTAAAAATCTATATAAAACAAGACATCGGTGCATCATCTCATTCAGATATCTTCCAAGAATTCATATTAGATATAACCTGTCAGTCTTGATACTAATAATATCAGGTTGTTGCTTTTCATTTTAATCACAAGACAATTATGTTGTGTTGCTATAGAATAATAATTAGCTTGGTCTAAGTAACATCCTTTTTACTGCGATTATTTTTCAAAAGCCAAACTCCACCCCACCATTTAACTTCTTTAGAGGAGCCAATCAGGGCTTTAGTCCACAGACAACAAGACTAACTACTGTTATAAAGTTAGTATAAAATGTATTGTTTTGCAGTTATTATCCGTTGAAGCCAATTAGGGACATATGTAGCGGGGTTAGCCTTGAGACATCAGCAAGGTGCATTTCAAGCTATGAGAATTATTGCTCAATTTCCAGAGCTAAATTACAAGAAAAGGGGGCGATATATATAATGAAAGTTTATTGCAAAGTTGTATCATTATGCACTTTTTATATAAATATCTGAAGGTGTTTGTCCCTTTAACACAATAATTCTTTATAAGTCTTGACATTTGTATGACGCAAGCTCCGGCGAGTAAACTCTCTTCTTGGGAACTCAATTTATTACTGGTTTTAAAAACAATGGACCCCTTAGTGAAGCACGGTGGGGCGGATTTGCCTATAAAATGCTTCCTTCTACAATTTGCATGAGGAGGTGTTGAGGGGTAACTTCTCTCTGGACTGGATATTTCTATGTAATATAAATTTATGAAGCTGCACCTGAAATCTTAAAACTGCCACTTTTTAAAGGAACATGACCCCTATTTTTGTTCTTCTGTGAATAAGATTGAGCATACAGTTTAAACAGCCTTTTAGGTTAATTCTATCATCACATTTGTTTAATTATCTTAGTATCCTTTTTTGAAACAGCAGCCATGGGAGCTAGCTGAAACCATTTGGTGAGCCAATAACAAGAGGTATAAATGTGCAGCCACCAATCAGCAGCTTTCTCCTAAACCTATCTAAGTATGCTTTTCAACAAAGGATACCACATATGATAATAGAAGTAAATTGGAAAGTTGGTTATAATTGCATGTTCTGTCTACATCATTAACGTTTCATTTTGGCTTTACTGTTCCTTAAAAAGAAGTTAAATTTGTACCTTGGTTTTAAAAAAATGCTGCACATTGCCTAAAACATCTAGTTGATTTGCAGCATTTGCAAAGTACAGATTTGTCTTTTGGTCTCTAGGGAGCGTGGGACAAAGCACAATTTTTATACAAAAGCATTTTAAAAAATCACTTTAGCAGTGTTAAACTATCATCCCAGACTGATTCCTCCAGAATAATTGACAAGTCCTGGACTCGAGCAATGGTTGTGTGAGATCAGGGGGAGGGGCTACACAATCACTTGCTTGTGCAATGATAAATATGGGTCTCACTAGCACCTAATTAGCACAGACAAGAACCCTGACAAAGGAACTTGCCAGTGCCCATTGTAATAAACTGGCCAATAAATGTGCAGATCATGATCAAGATTCGTAAAGGGGTTGACAAAGGGTTGCCATGTTTGTTTGTTTTTTATTTAATATGCAAGTTTATGCTCATTATCACAGCCGATATAACTAATTATGCACCATACTTCAGAATCTAAAGCTAATAGGGCTGATTTTAAATGACAATTTCAAATTAGATTTCCACAATCAGAACAATTTAATCAAAACAGAACTTTTATTTCTCTGGACAATAACTGAAAAGTAAACTTAAATGGCTTTGTTTTCTTTGTATCCTTTTGTTAAATAGGCAACATAGGTGAGCTTGGGAGTGTATTTAGTCATCGGGCAGCAGTGTCTGCAACAATGTTTATGGCAATGATATATATAGTTGCAAACAATGCTGCCATAGAATGCTAAATATAAGAGTCAGGCTTCCTAAGTTTACTCTTCAACAAAGAATACAAACAGAATGAAGCAAATTGTATTTTCTATCTGAATCATGTTTAATTTTAACTGTGCAATCCCTTTAGTTATCTGCAATCAAGTGCATCTTAAAATGACTGACAGTAGCAGTAAAATAGCGTCCCAGTAGCATCATTAGCTGGTGCCCAGGCAACAATCGCATTCCCACTCCAAAGGCCTCTTGCAGGTGATTTAAATAAAAGTTTTTCTAGCATTATGAGTGACAGTTTTTGTTGGCTTATTTGCAGCACTGAGTCACTAGTAAGATTTTTGTGCTTTATTTTGGCATCTGCTGTATAACTCAGTAATGAAGCACTTGCTATACAAGTAGTAGCTGCATAACAGCCCAGTAGGGAGATTACTGTGACCTGTATTTGCTTTACTGTTATATAATTTATTATGCATGTCAATACATCATTTTATTAATCTTTACATTTGTTATAAGCACATTTTTTAGTTACTATAAAGTATTATATGGCCTATATATGTTATACTTATAAAGCTTTGATTAACAAGACACTGGTGTGTTCATAGGTCACTAAGAAACTCTTATTTAATACATCACATAATGAAATGGATTACAGTCGATCAGGTTCAGCCAAAAATATGATACTAAAAAAACAAACATTTTTCATATAAGTTTGGAAATAGTGCACAGGTAAATTTGTTCTCTTGAGCTAATTTATAGCTGAATGGTGTCCTTGTAGCAGCTTATTAAGTTTAGGTTTTTGTGCAGATTTTCAATTTCTGTTTTCTATTAAACATTTTATAAAGCAACAAATATATATAAAAAAAACCTCAGAACTTTTAAAAGTGGTCAGTGAACCCATTACCCTCACCTGATTTAAATGTAAAAAAAAAAGATATAAAAAAGATATAACTGCACGACTCACACTAGATTCCTTAACCTTAAAACAGCTACCTATGATGGTTTAACTGCAGTTCATCAAATTCATATATCCTAGTTAATTTTCTTATAGCACCCTTACTACACACAATGAGATAGATAGATAGATAGATAGATAGATAGATAGATAGATAGATAGATAGATAGATAGATGAAGAGATAAAGAGAGAGATAGAGAGACAGATAGATAGAAAGATTAAGAGATAGAGAGATAGAAAGATGAAGAGATAAAGAGAGAGATAGAGAGATAAAGAGATAGAGAGATAAAGAGACAGATAGAGAGATTAAGAGAGAAAGAGAAAGATAGAGAGATAAATAGAGAGCTTGAAAGATAAATAGATAAAGATAGAAAGATAGTGAGAGATAGATATTACACATGTCAGTGAAAATAATAATATTACATTAGTTAACTGCAAATAAAAAATAAGCTTTAGCAATAAAAATGTGATTATTGTTAAACAAAAATCATGCATAACTCTTGCACTCACTCTCCTTTGTCATTTATTTTAACAAAATGTATCTTGTAGGTATGGCAAGCTTTCACCTGCATTAATGGTAACTATATTATTACATTAAATGTAGCAACAACCCCAAAACTAACTTCCTGCACAGAACAAAAAAAAATCAAAACTTGTAAACGGAGTAAAAAAAGGATGATGATTATAATATAGAGATGTTATAATGTTACCTGTAAGGGATCCAATCAGACTGGTGCTTAGAAGTCATAGCTCACAGTGACAAGTGTATGGTCCTCAGCATGAAGGGCCTGAACCTTCACAACAAGATGAAATGACCCACTCAGACCCCATACAGACGTATGCCACCTCCTCAGCAGCATCCTCTGGAGCACAGAGCACCTCAGCTCATCAGGCAAGGTGAAAGGTGCAGGATACAGCAGGATACACTACTTACACACTACCTGCATAGCCTAGCTGTGCCAGTGCAGTCTCACAATACAGAGATTCTACAACTGTAGACAGGGAGTGATGTATGTTGCATTAGTCCAGGAATACTGTGTTAGCCTAGGGATCTCCTTGCATCTTCCATGCAACACTCCTACAGCAGCCTAGCTTTGTCCTGTTGCACCAGGCTGCTCATCTTTATAAAGGATCAGCTCATGCCCCATATCACAGCAGATGCCTAACGTGGCACAGCATCAGGAGCAACAAGGGTTCATTTAAAGACTATACCTACTCCAGCCTGGCACAGCAGCTCCCAGCCTCAGCCTGCACATCAGCAGTAAGACTCTGCCCCCAGTGATGTCATCTGCCAGTCACTGAGCTTGCTGCAAAACCTGAGCTGGAGTCACTGGCAACGGGATAAAATCACTACTTCTTCATTAACAGCTGTGTTACTTTTTTATGACAAAATATAAACAAGATGGAGTTGCACCAGTTTACTGTCTTTCATCAACAGACTAGGAAACAAATGTTTTAAAAAACAAATTAACCCTTGTAGGACTATGATTAGTTTCCATGTAAATAAACTAGATTGTTTTTACCTAATCATGGCATGATTTGATTAATTATTATTTTATGCAGTGTAAAATGGTTTTTGTCATTTTATTTTCATGATAAAATCTGCTTTGTATTGTAGCAATATAACAAAATGTACATTTTAAAATAACATTAATTTAAATAATTGTAAGATTTTTTAACCTTTTTTTGTTGCTATTATTATTATTATGTCTGATTTTTACTTATGGAATCTGAAAATAAAAAATGATTTATATATACACACACATATAGGGATATATATATATATATACACACACACACACATAGGGATATATATATATATATATATATATACACACACACACACATATATATATATATACACACATATACATACATAATTACATATATATATATATATATATATATATATACACACATATACATACATAATTACATATATATATATATATATATATATATACATATACATACATACACACACACATATATATATAGGGATATATATATATATATATATATATATATATATATATATATATATAAAATAAAGGTCCATAGAGTGCACTCGCCGTGGAACAAAAGGTATGGACCTTTATTCTACATATTTCTGGGTAGCACCCTGACTTTATGCTTTTTAACAGTGAGTGCTGGTATTTCCCTTCTTGATATATATATATATATATATATATATATATATATATATATATATATATATATATATATATATATATATATACACACACACACACACACACACACATATATAGGGATATTCTATAAAGCCACTTTTTACCCTGGAAACAGGGTTTCTCACTAAGGGGCATATACTGCATTTTCGTATGGGCAGGAGATACGTACATTACAAAAGTGCCTTAAAAAACGTTAAATTTGTATGTAAATTACACAGGAATAAATTGTATTAACCATGCACAACGTAAATCGTAATATAAGTACACTGTGTAATTGTTGTTTTTTCATAAAATGGGTGTTCCATGGGCATGTATGAAAATTTCTCTTAAATTCCAGCATAATTCTCTAAACATTTCCACTCTACAGTTTGCTCTCGCAAATGATAAGATGAAGAGGTGACAAAATACTCAAAATACTTATAACCCTAATAGACAAACACATACACACACAAATATACGCAACTGTAAGATGCTATACGCAGAAATCAGCGTAATGTGATTTATATTGTCTGCAGGATTTGATTTTTAAAATGTGCCCCCTGCTCACGGTTAACCTCGCTCTACACAGCGAAGTGTCCCTTTCCAGTGAGCTCCATTACTTACAATAGGAGAGATCTCGCCACTCAGAGGGACTGCCTTTTTTTAAAGGGACACTGAACCCAAATGTTTTCTTTTGTAATTCTGAAAGAGCATGCAATTTTAAGCAACTTTCTAATTTTTTCCTATTATCAATTTTTCTTCGTTCTCTTGCTATCATTATTTGAAAAAAGAAGGCATCTAAGCTTTTTTTGGTTTCAGTACTCTGGACAGCACTTTTTTATTGGTGGATGAATTTATCCACCAATCAGCAAGGACAACCCAGGTTGTTCACCAAAAATGGTCCGGCATCTAAACTTACATTCTTGCATTTCAAATAAAGATACCAAGAGAATGAAGAAAATTTGATAATAGGAGTAAATTAGAAAGTTGCTTAAAATTTCATGCTCAATCTGAATCACGAAAGAACATTTTTGGGTACAGTGTCCCTTTAAGATAATTCCATCAGGGCTACCCCTGTGAGGGTCGGCGTGAAAAACGACGTCTGATCTGGCCAGGTTTAGATAGTCGGCCCATTAGAGCACAGTGTCCCACTTCACCATTAAAGCTGAAGCAGTTGTCTATATCAGCAAGTGAGGATGAGCAGAAAATACTAAAACCGATACTGCAGTATTAGTTACAACATAAATGTAACCAGCTCTCCTTTTCACAGAAAAAAATATTTTTTACATTTAAAATGCTGCACTTTCATATGCATGATAGATTTTTAGTACAGTATATTTACAACTGATCAGCAAATGATAAATACATAGTGCTTTAGGGGTGTCTTAAAGCATTATTTGTTCTATTCTGCCAATATTCTTCTCTAGACCATCTAGTTCCATGCCTAGCCAGCACGATTTAGAGGGACAACATGTTTATGAGGTTAGTTTTAAGGCTTAATGCCAATTGTATGCAATTCAAATGTTTCAAATGTTTAAAGGGCCATTCCAGAGATCCTGCAATGCGATGAGTTTAAAACCTGCAAAGTACTGCCCATATTCTGATGTCATTAGTGGGAGGAGCTTTGCAGCCATTTCAAAGTGGCCAGAAACAATATTTATTTTAAAATAACTTTATTACCATTCCTGCTGCATGATATTGAAAGGGTGCAGGAGGGTATTTGCAGCTTAATCTAATGTAAGACTTTAAGATGACTAAGGTATAGACTGTTCCTTTAATGTGGTTTAGCAAAGTAAATAAGCAGCAGGATAATCTATTGAAACTCTTCTGTCTACAGTTCAGTAGAAGATAATTATGTTACGTGGTTTTAGCTGTGCCTGGTGGTAGTAAAAGCTACTAATTTATTTTGTTTCTCATTTTTACATTTTTCTTGTATATTCTATGAAATTGAGGCTTCAGAATTTACACCTCACATGAGAAGATCTGGTTAACACTCACTTACAGTATTTGTGTATCCTTAAGATGTTATCCCCATTATCTTAATAAATGCAGGACGGTCCAGCTTTGTGTTTCCATAGAGACACATGTTGCTCTTCCGACCAGTGAACTGCTACTGAGCAAAGCAAATTTTCATATAAAAAATATATATATTTGCCAAATTGCCACATCTTAAAAAATAAGCAAATAAAATGATTGTTGTGATGTGTAATTAAATAGCTGAAACCTGAGCCATAAAAATAGAGGAACTGTGCTGTTTTGTATTTGCTGTACTGAAAACTGTGTAAGATCTTAATAAAAATGTGGTATGGAGTATGTATATAACATTCTCAGGATTCTCTCATGTCGGTGGTACAATCACAGACTTATTGTGACAGTATTGATTTATAATAAATGTTGCATTATTTGAAGAAGAATAAAAACTTGATATCTTTAAAGGGAACTGCAACTTTGTTAATCTTTTGTAAAATAAAACAATGATTATTAAATGCTGTATATACATTTTAAATGCTTTTGTAAAGTACAAACCCAGTAAAGTATTACTTTTGTCCGTCAATTCCCCTGATTATATTTATGTATATTTATTTGTATTTCTTCTGTATTTCCTGTTTGGATACACCCTATAAGAAAGGTTTCACATTCTCTATGCTGATGGTGCATATTTTTGTACTTGCATGTTATAATATTGTGCAGTGACATTTGTTTCTACAGTATATGAGAACTTAAAAGTGTTACTTTCCTATTCATTAAAAGTAATGGATCTCACACAAAACTGACGCAAGATGAAATAGCCTCCGACTGGCATCATAAAAGGACAATCTAATGAGAAATTATAAGATCTAAATAATTGTAGAATGTGATTTTTGCAACACTGACCATAGCTAACAATCAACCTGATTACGAGTGGAGCGCAAACGTTTGTGCATGAGCAATAAGGGGTTTATCACGGGTGTATAATTCTCATTGGGCTTACCACTGGTGTAACAAGTTGAAAATAAATGTGATCACTTGAGCGCAATTGCGATTTTAGGCTAAAATGATTACAGCGACTTCAGAGCTCAGTTTAACTGTTTCGCTTACATAAAAGTTGCACAAAACACACCAAAAATACATTACAAAGAACAGTTACACTAATAATAACACCATCTAATAAAAATTATATATAAATATTGCACACAAAAGTTATGAAGGCTCAAAGATATGAGGTCTCAGCTGTTAGGAAATAAAAAAAGGGAGGCAAAAGGCTTTAATTTTGATATACATATAAATACATGTCTAAATATCTGTGTGTGTGTATATATCTATATATGTGTACATATGTATTTATATGTATATATGTATTTACAGACATATATACACATATAAACACATAAATACATATGTACACATATAAAGACATATATATATATATAAATAAAAGAGTATATATCGGAAAGAATTTAGCGCTACAAAAAATACCAATGAGTTGTAGGTGATCTAATAAAATGTATCAGAGGTGTCAGTTATGTTGGTAACAGGCAGTCCCTATACGTCTCTGGATAATAGTGAGGAAAAGAGTCATGGATTATCAGGTGTAATGCAAAAAAAGGCAATTGGAGTAATGGTTATTTAGGAGTACAAGATCCTAGTAAATTTCACTTATAGACACCCAAACCATATCCTATATATATATATATATATATATATATATATGTATATATATATATATATATATATATATATATATATATATATATATATATATATATATATATATAAGTGCATTGGGCCCTTTGCTGTTAAATAGATGAAAACATGTAAAATCATATTTATGCAATATTCATATTGAATAAAAGTTTTAACTATGTATTTACTGTAAATATTTCATATTCCAATGTTCTGCACATAACAGAATATGTTCTTTGTACTTTTAAATAAATATTCCTCTATATTTGTATTTATCTATACTTGCGTGTATATATATATATATATATATATATACACACAGTATATATAGGTATATATATATATTGTACAAAAAAACATCATATTATATATATGTAGAAATATGTATTTATGAATAAATAGAACATGTTCTGTGATGTGAAGAACATTGGAATGTGAAACATTTATTTCTCTATTGAATTCTATAAGGGAAATACGTGAATGGGCATGCAATATTCTAAGTTTGGCTTTTTTTTACGCTCGTTGGGTTAGCGAGCTAAAAACAGTTTAATTTCAACTCATAATACAAGTTAAACCCGAGGGGTGCAAAAAATGTACTTTTATCGCAATTAATGCTTGAGTGAGAGCTTTAATTAGAGCTCCATTTGTAATCTGGCCCAATGTGTATAAGCCTTGCAAAAGAGTTAAACACATAGTCAGATTCCAGCTCAGATACCACAAGCATAGCAGCTCCTGAGCAGGAAGCCACTAGTGATCAGAAATAGCAGACACACCTACTCACCAATCAATGCTTGCAGCACTCATACCTACCTGCAATTTTAAATTCAATGAAAGCTGCAAAAAGGAACCCAGCAATATATAGAGAGCATAATGTGAGAACATTTGAACAAAACTGTAGAGACACGTTAAAGGGACACTAAACCCAACATTTTTCTTTCATGATTCAGGTAGAGAATACAATTTTGAACAATATTCCAATGTACTTCTATGCTCTGATTTGCTTCATTCTTTAGATATCCTTTGTTGAAGAAATAGCAATGCACATGAGTGAGCCAATCACACGAGGCATCTATGTGCAGCCACCAATCAGCAGCTACTGAGCCTATCTAGATATGCTTTTCAGCACAGGATATCAGGAGAATAAAGCAAATTAGATAATAGAAGTAAATTAGAAAGATGTTTAACCCCTTAGTGACCAGAGCACTTTTCCATTTTCTGTCCGTTTGGGACCAAGGCTATTTTTACATTTCTGCGGTGTTTGTGTTTAGCTGAAATTTTCCTCTTCCTCATTTACTGTACCCACACATATTATATACCGTTTTTCTCGCCATTAAATTGACTTTCTAAAAATACCATTATTTTCATCATATCTTATCATTTACTATAAAAAAAATTATAAAATATGAGGAAAAATGGAAAAAAAACACACTTTTTCTAACTTTGAACCCCAAAATCTGTTACATATCTACAACCACCAAAAAACACCCATGCTAAATAGTTTCTAAATTTTGTCCTGAGTTTAGAAATACCAAATGTTAACATGTTCTTTGCTTTTTTTGTAACTTATAGGGCCATAAATACAAGTAGCACTTTGCTATTTTCAAACCATTTTTTTTTTCAAAATTAGCGCTAGTTACATTGGGACACTGATATCTTTCAGGAATCCCTGAATATCCATTGACATGTATATATTTTTTTTTAGAAGACATCCCAAAGTATTGATCTAGGCCCATTTTGGTATATTTCATGCCACCATTTCACCGCCAAATGCGATCAAATACAAAAAATCGTTCACTTTTTCGCAATTTTTTTCACAAACTTTCAGTTTCTCACTGAAATTATTTACAAACTGCTTGTGCAATTATGGCATAAATGGTTGTAAATTCTTCTCTGGGATCCCCTTTGTTCAGAAATATTAGACATATATGGCTTTGGCATTGCTTTTTGGTAATTAGAAGGCCGCTAAATGCCACTGCGCACCACACATGTATTATGCCCAGCAGTGAAGGGGTTAATTAGGGAGCATGTAGGGAGCTTCTAGGGTTAATTTTAGCTTTAGTGTAGTGTAGTAGACAACCCCAAGTATTGATCTAGGCCCATTTTGGTATATTTCATGCCACCATTTCACCGCCAAATGCGATCAAATTAAAAAAAACGTTAAATTTTTCACAATTTTAGGTTTCTCACTGAAATCATTTACAAACAGCTTGTGCAATTATGGCACAAATGGTTGTAAATGCTTCTCTGGGATCCCCTTTGTTCAGAAATAGCAGACATATATGACTTTGGCGTTGCTTTTTGGTAATTAGAATGCTGCTAAATGGCGCTGCGCATCACACGTGTATTATGGCTATCAGTGAAGGGGTTAATTAGGTAGCTTGTAGGGAGCTTGCAGGGTTAATTTTAGCTTTAGTGTAAAGATCAGCCTCCCACCTGAAACATCAGACCCCCTGATCCCTCCCAAACATCTCTCTTCCCTCCCCTACCCCACAAATGTCCCCTCCATCTTAAGTACTGGCAGAAACTCTGCCAGTACTAAAATAAATGGAAAATTTGGGCTTTTTTGTGCATTTTTTTTGCATATTTACATATGCTTATGTGTAGGATCCCCCTTAGCCCCCAACCTCACTGATCCCCCACCAAACAGCTCTCTAACCCTCCCCCTCTGACTTAATGTGCGCCATCTTGGGTACTGGCAGCTGTCTGCCAGTACCCATTTTAGTGAATAATATGCTTTTTTTTATTAAAAAATGTCCCTTTTCTGTAGTGTAGCTTCCCCCCCCCCCCCAATACCAACCCCCCACCCCTTCCAGATCCCTTAGATGCTTTTGAAAAAATAAGTGTATTTAATTTTATTTGACATTTTACTTTTAACTTTTTTTCTGTAGTGTAGCGGTTCCCACCCGCTCCCGCCCCGTGCACACGTTTGGGGTTAGTGTTAGAATTTTTTTATTTTTTGGGGTTTTGGGGCTTTTTTGTTTTAAGGAGGTATTAGAATAGGAATAACTTTTTATATTTTGGATAATTTTGTTATGTTTTTTAATGTTAGATTTTTTTTATTTTTTGTAATTTTAGTGTTTTTTATTTTGCTTAAAGGTAGGTGGGATTTTTTTGAGTAATTTAGGATTTTAAGTTTTTTGTAATTTTTTATTATTTTTCAAGGCAGTTAGTATTTTTTTTATGTAAGTGTATTTTAATTGGGGTTAAGTTAGGAGGTGTTAGGTTAGGGGGCTTAGTAATTAGTTAAATACTTTGCATTGTAGGGGGTTGGCGGTTTAGGTTTTAATAAGTTAATTAGGTGTTTGCGTTGTGGGGGGTTGGCGGTTTAGAGGTTAATATGTTCATAAGGTGGTTTGCGATGTGGGGGGATGGGGGTTTAGGGCTTAATATATTTACTAGGTAGTTTGCGACGGGGGGGCTGGCAGATTAGAGGTTAATACTTTTATTAATTATTGCAATGTGGGGGGATGGCTGTTTAGAGGTTGATATTGCACATGCATTAGGTGTTTGTTAAGGCTTCCAGGGAGCTATGGTACATACTAAGCGCAAGGCTTGCTGCGTCTGCCTATGTGTGGCGAGATGAAAATGGAGTAAATTTTCTCCATTCTGCACGAGTAAGTGATAAATGTGATACCGACTGGTTATGCTGGTTCTATGTTAGTTTATGGGAGTAAAAACTGCGGGCGACAGGTAAAATATGCGCGCATAACTTGCATGCTGCGCCGTATATGTGATTGCTTGATTAGACTAAAAATTAGTGATGCTGGGTTTTGCGCCCATCGCCACATATGTGATCGCAAGTGGGATGTACCATGGGCAACAGTTATTAAGAGGACTAAGAATTGTCCAGCAGAAATAGGTAGAGTCAGTGAAGTGGTTGAAAGATTGAGCCAATGCAAAACTAAAAGTGATGTTTACTGCAAAGGCTTCTAGGACTTTTAGACTATGGGGCCGATTTACCAAGTGTCTGTCCGACATGATCGGCCCCTAGCAAGGGGTGTCAATTAACCTGATCGTATAGGATCAGGCGGATTGATGTCCGCAGCCTCAGAGGCAGTGGACTAGTTAAGGAGCAGCGGTCTTAAAGGGACAGTCAAGACCAAAAAAAACTTTTATGATTCAGATAGGGGGCCTATGTTTCTGGAAAGTCTTCAGACTCACCAGAAACACAAGTTATGGAGCAGCGGTCACAAAGAACGCTGCTCCATAACCCTGTCCGCCTGCTCTGAGCAGGTGGACAGGAATTGCCGGAATTCAACCCGATCGAGTACGATCGGGTTGATTGACAGCCCCTGCTGGTGGCCCATTGGCCGCGAGTCTGCAGGGGGCGGCGTTGCACCAGCAGCTCTTGTGAGCTGCTGGTGCAATGCTGAATAAGGAGAGCGTATTGCTCTCCGCATTCAGCGATGTCTTACAGACCTGATCCGCACTGTCAGATCAGATCCGCTTAGTTGAAAGCTATGCTAATTTCTTAGACCTTGAAGGCCGCCTCTAATCTAAATGCATTTTGACAGTTTTTCCCCAGTTCATGTGTTTCATAGAGATAACATTGAGCTCATGCACGTGAATTTACTGAGGAGTGAGCACTGATTGGCTAAAATGCAAGTCTGTCAAAAGAACTGAAATAAGGAGGCAGTCTGGAGAGGTTTAGATACAAGGTAATTACAGAGGTAAAATGTGTATTAATATAACTGTGTTGGTTATGCAAAACTGGGGAATGTGTAATTAAGGGATTATCTATCTTTTAAAACAATAACAATTCTGGTGTCCCTTTAAGACCGCTGCTTCTTGACTGCGGTTTCCGGTGAGCCTAAAGGCTCACACGGAAACAGGGGCCATTCGGCCCTTGATAAATCAGCCCCCATGTTTTCTACTATGTACGTGTAACAGGCTTTGAATTGAAAACACTCTTTTCTCCTTATGCTGCTATATGTTAACATTTCCCTAATACCAGGCACACCAAAGGGTCCAATTATAGAAACTGACTGGCATGGAGAGAATCACAAAAAATCTTTAGGTTTTTTAGCATTGTATGGTAATGTAGGTTTTTCTCCTTCTTAAAGGGACACTGTACCCAAAATTTTCTTTTGTGATTCGGATAGAGCATGCAATTTTAAGCAACTTACTAATTTACTCCTATTATCAATTTTTCTTTGTTCTCTTGCTATCTTTATATGAAAAAGAAGGCATCTAAGCTTTTTTTCTTGGTTCAGCACTCTGGACAGCAGTTTTTGATTGGTGGATTAATTTATCCACCAATCAGCAAGGACAACCTAGGTTGTTCACCAAAAATGGGCCGGCATCTAAACTTACATTCTTGCATTTCAAATAAAGATACCAAGAGAATAAAGAAGATTTGATAATAGGAGTAAATTAGAAAGTTGCTTAAAATTGCATGCTCTATCTGAATCATGAAAGAACATTTTTGGGTACAGTGTCCCTTTAAGTTCAAATTTGCATTTCTAAAATTCTTTCAGGGACCAATCAGTACTAATGAGCCCAACGAGATAAGATATCTAGACTAGAGAGCTTTAGTGAATTGGGCCCTAAGAGAGGAGCACCAGAAATGCATATATTATATGGCTGAACACATATAGCGCATATCAGCAGCTGAGGACTTCTTCTAGATTATAAATTCCCACGGGAATAGGGCCCTCGATCCCTCCTGTATGTGTTTGTACATTTTGTCCTGTCTATTACAAGTCTTGTATTGTTTTATTTATATGAATTGTATCCATGGACAGTGCTGCGGAATATGTTGGCGCTTCATAAATAATGTATAATAATAATAATAATAATAATAAATGTTTCATTATTATTTGTTATTAACTAAAAAAAATGGTATGCGTTATTATCTGGATTAGGGAGATTATTTAATAGCCCTGCGAAATCTGTTGGCGCTCTACAAATAACCAATAATAATAATAATAATAATACTTTATACAATACAGACTGACATAATCAGGCATATTTTTACTATCTATTTCAAATCCCCACCACTGAGTACCCTGATATAATTATTTTATACACAATAGCATAATAAAGTTGAGATAGGTATTATAATATAAGGTCACCAAAATATTTATCTATTCAATATTCATAGTTTTCTGTACCCCAAAATAAGTTATAGTTCAGAACATTTGGTGAACCAAAAGCAGTCTGATATAATTTTGTATTTTCATATTAATAAAGCATTTTATTTTGTTTTAATAACCAATAAATAATCTATTATTAATCTACTGAAATGTTAAGAACATTTACCTCTAATTTCTTTAACATGATTTTCCATCTAGAACTCCCACCAGTTCTTCAAATTCTGATGACTAATTTTAGTAAATCGTCAAATGTGGGCAGTTTAATTGTTTCCAGTTTTATTCTCTTGTCATGCAGACTGTCAATGGAGGTATTGATGAGATCTCTAATACATTTCATCTATATAAAGAAAGAGGTTATCTCAATAAAGTTATTAAAAGAAAAATTTCATTAAAAAGCAGCTTTTCTTTCAAATTGCTGTAGAGGTTGCAGAAAAAATATACCTATATTCATTCATGGTTTTATTGAATCATCCTCTGGAATGCAATTTTGACTCAGGGCCGGATTGGCCGGGCCGGGATACCGGGAAAAATCCTGGTGGGCCAGCTGGCTATTGGATGATAGTTAGCAGCAGCTGCTGAGGGAGCACAGTAAGCTTGTCGAACACGCAGAGGCTACTAACCAACTTGAGCTCCGTGTACTCGTGCTCCCAGTGTGTCGGCCCATGTGGCCTTCAGCTCACCTCTCTCCTTGTTTTTATACCCCCCCCCCCACTCCCTGCAGTGCTATTAGAGATCTTATAGTGAGGCGGCCGATCCGGGGGGGGGGGATATCTTGACAAGGAGAGAGGCAAGCTGGAGACCACATGGGCCAGCACAAGCACATGGAACTCAAGGTTAGTTGCACTGCTGTTGTGGTGGTTGATGGGGAGATTAGCTTCTGCGTTATGCAGGAATAAGATTTTACCAGGGGGCGGAGTTGGCTGTGTCGGTGGAGGGGCTGGGCCTATACAAATTTTCAAATTTGACTAGATCTTTTTAAAGGGACATAATACTCATATGCTAAATCCTTTGAAACTGATGCAGTATAACTGTAAAAAGTTGACAGGAAAATATCACCTGAGCATCTCTATGTAAAAAAAGAAGATATTTTACCTCACATTCTCCTCAGCTCAGAAGAGTAAGTTCTGTGCAAAAAGTTATACTCAGTTACTGACCAGCTGCAGGTAAAAATAAAAATAAAAATGAAGAAATGAACAGCAGCCAATCAGCATCAACAGTGCTGAGGTCATGAACTCTTTTACTGTGATCTCATGAGATTTCACTTAACTCTCATGAGATTTCATTGTAAACTTTCTTACACTGAATAGGGAAATAAGATGAGTATGCACGAAAGCTCGCTCCTTCCGCTGTCCCGAGACAGACATACTGATTTGTTGCTTAGAAGCCCTTTACAATGGGATGTGGCTACTGAGAAACTTTTGAGGTAAAATATCGTTCTTTTTTACATAGAGATGTTCAGGTGATATTTTCTAGTCAGCTTTTTACAGCTATACTGCATCACTTTCAAGTGTTTAAACGTTTGGGTATTATGGCCCTTTAAGGATTAAACAAACACATTAACAAATTTATATTGTGGATTAGATAAAACTACATACAGCAATATTCAAAATCAAGCTACAAGTTAAATCCGTGTGAAGTAAGGGTGCCTAATATTCAAAATCATGACTAACAGTGTAAATAACTCACATATAGGGTTGCCACCTCAGCCATGTTTTCCTGGACACTTATTAGTTACACATGCTGCAGGGTGTGCAGAGATGAACATGTATAGTGCTGTCTATGGTCACTATTTTGTTCTGTCCAGTAGCACAATGCATGTTGCCCTCTGCACACCCTGCAGCATGTGTAACTCATAAGTGTGCAGGAAAACATGGCTGGAATGGCAAACCTACCCACGTATGTTGTCACATACAACACACTTCCCCAGATATGTATAAGATTGTAATTTGCACACCAGTATAGTTCAGGAAATTGCTACTCATAAACCAAGTGGACACACGATTCTTCAGCTAATCATGCTACAGAAGTTCCCCAGCTGCATTTTATACCCATATTAGTATACATATATATGTATATAAGCATATAGATTTATAGTGAAAACACAGTTCTCCATTGACTTCTATGTAAAGGCATTTTAGGTGCCTTTTTTTCTTTCTTCTTCAAACACCCCACATCCCCTCACTTTAACCCCTTATAACTGCTGTGTGCAGGGTTTATTTTATAAACATAAACATGCTCATCTTTATTTTACATATAAATGCAATGTACTCTGTGTTTTGGGGGCAATTAACGCATATTTTAAATGACCTGTGGTTAATTGCACTAAAAGCAAAGTGGAACCATGAGCTGCGGGAGCCACTTGTAATCTCCGGTTATTTAACGGGCAAATTGGCCCTGTATGGGTGCACGTTAAAGGGACATGAAACCCAAAACATTTATTTCATGATTCAGCTAGAGAATACAATTTTAAACAACTTTACAATTTACTACTATTATTTAATTTGCTTCCTTCTCTTGTTATCCTTTGCTGAAAGGTTTATCTAAGCAAGTTCAGGAGCAGCAGAGAACCTAGGTTCTAGCTGTTGATTGGGCTGCATATATATATATATATATATATATATATATATATATATATATATATATTGATTGCGATTGGCTCACCCATGAGTTCAGTTAGAAACCAGTAGTGCATTGCTGCCCGTTCAACAAATGATACCAAGAGGATGAAACTAATTAGATAATAGAAGTAAATTAGAAAGTTTTTTAAAATTGTATTCTCTATCTGAATCATGAAATAATAAAATTGGGTTTCATGTCCCTTTAAGATAGCGCAATAGCCCTATGTGTTTTACAGCACTGACTCTGACTGCTACAATTAGATATAACTAAAGCATAAAAGACAGCAATTGTCCTTTATTTTCATTCATAAGATATCACTTTCCTTAAAAAACATTTTATCTAAAAAAAACATAATTGAGATTTTCACACAATAAATGCAATCATTTGCATGGCTGTTCTGTTCAGTGAGCACCTAAATGTACAGTTTTTAAAGGGATATAAAACCTAAACATTTGCTTCTGTGATTCAGACAGAGCAGAGGATTTTAACAAAAGTTTCCAGTTTTCTTTTATTATCAAATTTGCTTTGTTTTTCGATGTTTCAATGTTTTTATTTTGGGAGATACCTAGTTAGGTATTTGGAGCACTATATGGCAGGAAATAGTGCTGCCATATAGTGCTCTTACGTGTATGCTCCTAAGCTTACGTCTCTGCTTTTGAACAAAAGATACCAAGAGAGCGAAGGAAATTTGATAATAGAAGTCAATTAGAAGGTTCTATATAAATCATGAAAGCGAAAAATGGGGTTTTATATCTTTTTAAGTTCCTTGAGTTGCAGATACTTTTTAATGCCTCTATACATTATAAATACGGCCAGTAGTGTACGACTCGTGACTAGCAGCTAAAGATGGTGCCCTGTCTTGTGCTATGTGTGTTATGTGTAGCTACCAGAGTAAAATCAATGCTCTGTGTTTTTCCTGAGAACCATAGGGGTATAAAAACACAATGTTCTGTGTGTTCTACTGGCAGACAATGCTGTGTGCGTTTTACTGGCAGACAATGCTGTGTGCAGGTTATTGGCAGACTATGCTGTGTGTGTTACTGGCAGACAGTGCTGTGCGCGTGTTACTGGCAGATAATACTCTGTGCATGTTACTGGCAGACAATGCTGTGTGCGTGTTACTGGCAGATAATGCTGTGTGCGTGTTACTGGCAGTCAGTGCTGTGCGCATGTTACTGGCAGACAATGCTGTGCGTGTGGTACTGGCAGTCATTGCTCTGTGCATGTTACTGGCAGACAATGCTGTTTATGTGGTACTGGCAGTCAATGCTGTGCTCTTGTTACTGGCAGTCAGTGCTGTGCGCGTGTTACTGGCAGTCAGTGCTGTGCGCGTGTTACTGGCAGTCAGTGCTGTGCGCGTGTTACTGGCAGTCAGTGCTGTGTGCGTGTTACTGGCAGTCAGTGCTGTGCGCGTGTTACTGGCAGTCAGTGCTGTGTGTGTGTTACTGTCAGACAATGCTGTGTGTGTGTTACTGGCAGACAATGCTGTGTGCGTGTTACTGGCAGACAATGCTGTGTGCGTGTTACTGGCAGTCAGTGCTGTGCTGTGTGCGCGTGTTACTGGCAGACAATGCTGTGTGCGTGTTACTTGCAGTCAGTGCTGTTCGCGTGTTACTGGCAGACAAGGGATAAAATGCTGATTTGTGAAAAACATGTAAAGCAGAGTCAAGTGTGGGACCTAAGGTAGAGCTTTGGGGAAATGTCTGACCCTCCTTCCCCCAGTGCTCACACAGTACATTTGTGGTGGATGGAATCCAATATTTGAAAGTTTGTGGGGGCTTCTAAAATCTTCTAGTGTGCCATCTTTTGACAAACATTAAAGGGACACAAAACCCCAGATTTTTCTTTCATGATTTAGATAGAGCATACACTTTTAATCAACTTTCCAGATTACTTATATTATGAAAGGTGCTGAAGATGCAGTAATGCACCACTAATAGCTAGTTGAACACATCAGCAGAGCCAATGACAAGAGGCATATATGTGTAGCCACCAACCAGCAGCTAACTCTCAGTAGTGCATTGCTGCTTCTGAGACTACCTAGGTATGCCTTTCAATAGAGGATACCAAGCAAAGGAAGCCAATTAGTATGCTCTATCTAAATTATGAAAGAAAAACATTTAGGTTTCATGTCCCTTTAATAACCCATATTATTGTTATTTACTTTTTTCTTGCAAAAAACTACAACTATCTTCTGATTAAATTGATACTATATAATTGATAATTAATTCCTAATATATATATATATATATATATATATATATATATATATATACACACACATATATATTTAAATCTGCTTGGTCTGTTGATAAAAAAAATATATATAGTTTGTTTGGGTTTCTCACTAAAAATATTACATTAGTGCTTAATTGTGAGCTGCATCGAAAAGCTCCAAAACAGTTCAGCACATGGGGACCTATCTATCAAGCTCCGAAAGGAGCTAGATGGCCCGTGTTTCTGGCGAGTCTTCAGACTCGCCAGAAACAGCAGTTATGAAGCAGCGGTCACAAAGACCGCTGCTCCATAACCTGTCCGCCTGCTCTGAGCAGGCGGACAGACATCGCCGGAAATCAACCCGATCGAGTACGATCGGGTTGATTGACATCCCCTGCTGGTGGCCCATTGGCCACGAGTCTGCAGGGGGTGGCGTTGCACCAGCAGCTCTTGTGAGCTGCTGGTGCAATGCTAAATACGGAGAGCGTATTGCTCTCCGTATTCAGCGAGGTCTGGCGGACCTGATCCACACTGTCAGATCAGATCCGCCAGACCTTGTTAAATAGAGGTCATGGTGTGAAATGGTTTAGCCGCTAAGGGGTTAAAGTAAAATTAATTGGAAGTGCATGCTTGTGTAAAACTGATATCTAGAAAAAGGCTTTATTTGGTTTATTTAGCCCAGGTATATACATTATGATATACACAGAGCACTGTAATACAATATATAATAATCTTTTTTAGCCTGAACAGACAAAATGTTAGAGTACCATGTCTTTAAAACTTCATAGAAATTATATAAAGTTAATACAATTACAGCTGAACATGGACCAGTGATTCTGACAAGTGACCTTTGGAGTGTTACATCATCAACAACAGTAAGGTCATCGATTCTCCTAACGTCTGCTGGAAGAAACATTAAAAAGCTGGAGCTTTATTCAGTATACACTACAAACAAATCAAAGACTTAAAAATAAATATATAAATAAATAAACTACATGGAAATTAAAGTCTGGCCTTTATTGCTTTATCATAGGGAAATAAAAATCAGAGTAAAATCCATATACAATGTTTAATAAAGCATAGGGGAAAATGTTAGTGTGTTACATTGCTGCTATTTCATATGTATAATAGTTTGTGATATGGGTGGGTGACAAGGGGGGTTCTATAGTGGTACAAAGTAGAGAACAATTTGCAATGGAAGCAGCATTGAGACAGCACAATGAGAAGGAAAATTACAGTAAATTACCCTTGAACCCCACCTTGAAATATCAGAGAGGACTAAGCCACCTCGTAGATGAAGGGAGGGAAAACTTTTTTTTTTTTTATCAGGGCACTGATTTCTTTGTGAAAGATTCGGTACTTCCAACTGTTAGCCATTTACCGAATGTTCACAAGAAACTTACTAATGTGGTAGGTAGCCCCCTTGTGATTGGAATTGGCTCTTGTTGGAACACCTCTCACAATAGGTTGATGTGATTTTGCAACCATTGGTGCAGGATTGTGTTATTCAGTTGAAACACAACTTCTTCTGTTTTTCGGATGACTTCTACCTCCAGATACAAGGGACAGCCATGGGGGCCAAGTTTGCACCCTCCTATGCCAACCTGTATATGGATTGTGGGAGCTGTCCAACCGCTATGGATGTGGGGAGGCCTACAGGGAGCAGATTATTTATACAAAAGGTATATTGATGACTTGATATTCGTTTGGCAGCGTAGTATAGAAATTGTCCATTTATTTGTAAGTGAGCTTAACAGAGATAAAGGACTTAAATAAATGCAAAATCCATAAACTATTTGGGTATCACATTAAAAAGAGCTCCAGGCAAGTGAGTTTTCAGAGAGATATATAGAAAGCCCAATTCTGGTAACACATTATTGCCTGTAAATAGTAGTCCCCATGTAGGGTTTTCAAAGCGATTGCAGAGGGTCAGTGCATTGGTGTGAAAAGGAATTGTACCAGCACATCCACCTATTTGGCGCATGCTGATCTTTTAGAGGAACAACTTAAGGATGGAGGGTTGAAAAAATGACAAGAGAGCAACTTTTGCGAGTCAAAAACCAAAGATAATTCTAAATTCAAAAGGATCAATTTTGTAACCCTGTATACTGATCAATATGATGAGGTGTGTAATATTATGCAAAGTCATGTTCCTCTCTCGTCAGATGGAAAACATTAGTATCACAAGAATGCAGATTCTCCTACAGGAGAGGCAGGATTATTGGCAATTTATTGACACCTACTCAATTTATACAGGAGCCTAAAAGCTGTAGTTCATGGAAAAACTGTAGAGGGGTCTACAGATGTGAATTTTAAAGCCTGTGATCATTTGATAGCAGGTCAGGGCTTTAGGAGTGCAGTCACATGAGAGCAATATGAATATGAATAATTAATGAACTGTCGTTCAACCTATGTGATTTAATTGTTGACTTGTACACAATATTACATTCAGCAGGTGAGACTTAACACCAGGGAAATACATTTTCGTAGGGAACATTTTTCTAATATCAAAGCAGGCACCCTGATGACGCCCCTTATATATATATATATATATATATATATTAATATATACTGTATTTTACAAGTGTCCATTATAAAAAGTCAGATAGTTTAAAATGGATAATTATAGAAGAAGTAAAAACACATTTTAGAGATGGGGATAAGGAGTCCCTCTTAGTAAAAAGATAATTTATTTCATGTAATTAGCAAGAGTCCATGAGCTAGTGACGTATGGGATATACATTCCTACCAGGAGGGGCAAAGTTTCCCAAACCTCAAAATGCCTATAAATACACCCCTCACCACACCCACAAATCAGTTTTACAAACTTTGCCTCCTATGGAGGTGGTGAAGTAAGTTTGTGCTAGATTCTATGTTGATATGCGCTCCGCAGCAGGTTGGAGCCCGGTTTTCCTCTCAGCGTGCAGTGAATGTCAGAGGGATGTGAGGAGAGTATTGCCTATTTGAATTCAATGATCTCCTTCTACGGGGTCTATTTCATAGGTTCTCTGTTATTGGTCGTAGAGATTCATCTCTTACCTCCCTTTTCAGATCGACGATATACTCTTATATATACCATTACCTCTACTGATTCTCGTTTCAGTACTGGTTTGGCTTTCTACTACATGTAGATGAGTGTCCTGGGGTAAGTAAGTCTTATTTTCTGTGACACTCTAAGCTATGGTTGGGCACTTTTATATAAAGTTCTAAATATATGTATTCAAACATTTATTTGCCTTGACTCAGGACGTTCAAACATTCCTTATTTCAGACAGTCAGTTTCATATTTGGGATAATGCATATGAATACATTTTCTTACCTTAAAATTTGACTTTTTTCCCTGTGGGCTGTTAGGCTCGCGGGGGCTGAAAATGCTTCATTTTATTGCGTCATTCTTGGCGCGGACTTTTTTGGCACAAATTTTTTTTTCTGTTTCTGGCGTCATACGTGTCGCCGGAAGTTGAGTCATTTTGACATTTTTTTGCGCCAAAAGTGTCGGCGTTCCGGATGTGGCGTCATTTTTGGCGCCAAAAGCATTTAGGCGCTAAAAAATATGGGCGTCACTATTGTCTCCACATTATTTAAGTCTCATTATTTATTGCTTCTGGTTGCTAGAAGCTTGTTCACTGGCATTTTTTCCCATTCCTGAAACTGTCATTTAAGGAATTTGATCAATTTTGCTTTATATGTTGTTTTTTCTATTACATATTGCAAGATGTCCCAGATTGACACTGAGTCAGAAGATACTTCTGGAAAAACGCTGCCTGGTGCTGGATCGACCAAAGTTAAGTGTATCTGCTGTAAACTTGTGGTATCTGTTCCTCCAGCTGTTGTTTGTAATGAATGTCATGACAAACTTGTTAATGCAGATAATATTTCCTTTAGTAATGTTACATTACCTGTTGCTGTTCCGTCAACATCTAATAATCAGAGTGTTCCTGTTAACATAAGAGATTTTGTTTCTAAATCCATTAAGAAGGCTATGTCTGTTACTCCTCCTTCTAGTAAACGTAAAAGGTCTTTTAAAACTTCTCATTTTTCAGATGAATTTTTAAATGAACATCATCATTCTGATTCTGATAATAGTTCCTCTGGTTCAGAGGATTCTGTCTCAGAGGTTGATGCTGATAAATCTTCATATTTATTCAAAATGGAATTTATTCGTTCTTTACTTAAAGAAGTCTTAATTGCATTAAAAATAGAGGATTCTGGTCCTCTTGATACTAAATCTAAACGTTTAAATAAGGTTTTTAAATCTCCTGTAGTTATTCCAGAAGTTTTTCCTGTCCCTGATGCTATTTCTGAAGTAATCTCCAGGGAATGGAATAATTTGGGTAATTCATTTACTCCTTCTAAACGTTTTAAGTAATTATATCCTGTGCCATCTGACAGATTAGAGTTTTGGGACAAAATCCCTAAAGTTGATGGGGCTATCTCTACTCTTGCTAAACGTACTACTATTCCTACGGCAGATAGTACTTCCTTTAAGGATCCTTTAGATAGGAAGATTGAATCCTTTCTAAGAAAAGCTTACTTATGTTCAGGTAATCTTCTTAGACCTGCTATATCTTTAGCGGATGTTGCTGCAGCTTCAACTTTTTGGTTAGAAGCTTTAGCGCAACAAGTAACAGATCATAATTCTCATAGCATTGTTAATCTTCTTCAACATGCTAATAACTTTATTTGTGATGCCATCTTTGATATCATTAGAGTTGATGTCAGGTATATGTCTCTAGCTATTTTAGCTAGAAGAGCTTTATGGCTTAAAACTTGGAATGCTGATATGTCTTCTAAGTCAACTTTGCTTTCTTTTTCTTTCCAAGGTAATACATTATTTGGTTCTCAGTTGGATTCTATTATCTCAACTGTTACTGGAGGGAAAGGAACTTTTTTACCACAGGATAAAAAATCTAAAGGTAAATTTAGGTCTAATAATCGTTTTCGTTCCTTTCGTCACAATAAGGAACAAAAGCCTGATCCTTCACCCACAGGAGCGGTATCAGTTTGGAAACCATCTCCAGTCTGGAATAAATCCAAGCCTTTTAGAAAACCAAAGCCAGCTCCCAAGTCCACATGAAGGTGCGGCCCTCATTCCAGCCCAGCTGATAGGGGGCAGATTACGTTTTTTCAAAGAAATTTGGATCAATTCAATTCACAATCTTTGGATTCAGAACATTGTTTCAGAAGGGTACAGAATTGGCTTCAAGATAAGGCGCCCTGCAAAGAGATTTTTTCTTTCCCGTGTCCCAGTAAATCCAGCGAAAGCTCAAGCATTTCTGAAATGTGTTTCAGATCTAGAGTGGGCTGGAGTAATTATGCCAGTTCCAGTTCTGGAACAGGGGCTGGGGTTTTATTCAAATCTCTTCATTGTACCAAAGAAGGAGAATTCCTTCAGACCAGTTCTGGATCTAAAAATATTGAATCGTTATGTAAGGATACCAACATTCAAAATGGTAACTATAAGGACTATTCTGCCTTTTGTTCAGCAAGGGCATTATATGTCCACAATAGATTTACAGGATGCATATCTGCATATTCCGATTCATCCAGATCACTATCAGTTTCTAAGATTCTCTTTCCTAGACAAGCATTACCAGTTTGTGGCTCTGCCGTTTGGCCTAGCAACAGCTCCAAGAATTTTTACAAAGGTTCTCGGTGCCCTTCTGTCTTTAATCAGAGAACAGGGTATTGTGGTATTTCCTTATTTGGACGATATCTTGGTACTTGCTCAGTCTTCACATTTAGCAGAATCTCATACGAATCGACTTGTGTTGTTTCTTCGAGATCATGGTTGGAGGATCAATTTACCGAAAAGTTCATTGATTCCTCAGACAAGGGTAACCTTTTTAGGTTTCCAGATAGATTCAGTGTCCATGACTCTGTCTCTGACAGACAAGAGACGTCTAAAATTGATCTCAGCTTGTCGAAATCTTCAATCACAATAATTCCCTTCGGTAGCCTTATGCATGGAAATTCTAGGTCTTATGACTGCTGCATCGGACGCGATCCCCTTTGCTCGTTTTCACATGCGACCTCTTCAGCTCTGTATGCTGAACCAGTGGTGCAAGGATTACACAAAGATATCTCAATTAATATTTTTAAAACCGTTTGTATGACACTCTCTGACGTGGTGGACAGATCACCATCGTTTAGTTCAGGGGGCTTCTTTTGTTCTTCCGACCTGGACTGTAATTTCAACAGATGCAAGTCTGACAGGTTGGGGAGCTGTTTGGGGGTCTCTGACAGCACAAGGGGTTTGGGAATCTCAGGAGGTGAGATTACCAATCAATATTTTGGAACTCTGTGCAATTTTCAGAGCTCTTCAGTCATGGCCTCTTCTAAAGAGAGAATCGTTCATTTGTTTTCAGACAGACAATGTCACAACTGTGGCATACATCAATCATCAAGGAGGGACTCACAGTCCTCTGGCTATTAAAGAAGTATCTAGAATACTGGTATGGGCGGAATCCAGCTCCTGTCTAGTTTCTGCGTTTCATATCCCAGATATAGACAATTGGGAAGCGGATTATCTCAGTCGCCAAACGTTACATCCGGGCGAATGGTCTCTTCACCCAGAGGTATTTCTTCAGATTGTTCAGATGTGGGGACTTCCAGAAATAGATCTGATGGCTTCTCATCTAAACAAGAAACTTCCCAGGTATCTGTCCAGATCCAGGGATCCTCAGGCGGAAGCAGTGGATGCATTGTCACTTCCTTGGAAGTATCATCCTGCCTATCTCTTTCCACCTCTAGTTCTTCTTCCAAGAGTAATCTCCAAGATTCTGAAGGAATGCTCAGGTTTTGGTATGCGGATCTTGTCCGGATGGCCTCTTGCCAATCGTGGACTCTCCCGTTAAGACCAGACCTTCTGTCACAAGGTCCTTTTTTCCATCAGGATCTCAAATCCTTAAATTTAAAGGTATGGAGATTGAACGCTTGATTCATAGTCAAAGAGGTTTCTCTGACTCTGTGATTAATACCATGTTACAGGCTCTTAAATCTGTATCTAGAAAGATATATTATAGAGTCTGGAAGACTTACATTTCTTGGTGTCTTTCTCATCATTTTTCCTGGCATTCTTTTAGAATTCCAAGAATTTTACAGTTTCTTCAGGATGGTTTGGATAAAGGTTTGTCTGCAAGTTCCTTGAAAGGACAAATCTCTGCTCTTTCTTTTCTTTTTCACAGAAAGATTGCTAATCTTCCTGATATTCATTGTTTTGTACAAGCTTTGGTTCGTTTAAAACCTGTCATTAAGTCAATCTCTCCTCCTTGGAGTTTGAATTTGGTTCTGGGGGCTCTTCAAGCTCCTCCATTTGAACCTATGCATTCGCTGGATATTAAATTACTTTCTTGGAAAGTTTTGTTTCTTTTGGCCATCTCTTCTGCTAGAAGAGTTTCTGAATTATCTGCTCTTTCTTGTGAGTCTCCTTTTCTGATTTTTCATCAGGATAAGGCGGTGTTGCGAACTTCTTTTAAATTTTTACCTAAGGTTGTGAATTCTAACAACATTAGTAGAGAAATTGTGGTTCCTTCATTGTGTCCTAATCCTAAGAATTCTAAGGAGAGATCATTGCATTCTTTGGATGTAGTTAGAGCTTTGAAATATTATGTTGAAGCTACTAAGAATTTCCGAAAGACTTCTAGTCTATTTGTTATCTTTTCCGGTTCTAGGAAAGGTCAGAAGGCCTCTGCCATTTCTTTGGCATCTTGGTTAAAATCTTTAATTCATCTTGCTTATGTCGAGTCGGGTAAAACTCTGCCTCAAAGGATTACAGCTCATTCTACTAGGTCAGTTTCTACTTCCTGGGCGTTTAGGAATGAAGCTTCGGTTGATCAGATTTGCAAAGCAGCAACTTGGTCTTCTTTGCATACTTTTACTAAATTCTACCATTTTGATGTGTTTTCTTCTTCTGAAGCAGTTTTTGGTAGAAAAGTACTTCAGGCAGCTGTTTCAGTTTGATTCTTCTGCTTATAATTTCAGTTTTTTTCATTATAAGATTTAAACTTTATTTTGGGTGTGGATTATTTTCAGCGGAATTGGCTGTCTTTATTTTTTCCCTCCCTCTCTAGTGACTCTTGCGTGGAAGATCCACATCTTGGGTAGTCATTATCCCATACGTCACTAGCTCATGGACTCTTGCTAATTACATGAAAGAAAACATAATTTATGTAAGAACTTACCTGATAAATTCATTTCTTTCATATTAGCAAGAGTCCATGAGGCCCACCCTTTTTGTGGTGGTTATGATTTTTTTGTATAAAGCACAATTATTCCAATTCCTTATTTTTTATGCTTTCGCACTTTTTTCTTATCACCCCACTTCTTGGCTATGCGTTAAACTGATTTGTGGGTGTGGTGAGGGGTGTATTTATAGGCATTTTGAGGTTTGGGAAACTTTGCCCCTCCTGGTATATCCCATACGTCACTAGCTCATGGAATCTTGCTAATATGAAAGAAATGAATTTATCAGGTAAGTTCTTACATAAATTATGTTTTTTTGGGATTTTTCAACTGTGTACCAGAACCCCAAGAGGGTTGAATTTTGAATACAATTGAATAAATTTTTGGAGTACTCTTGTTACACACTTACCGTATGTTAAATGTGATCCGAAGAATTATTCTCCTTTTTCTTATTCATTGTTCCGTGTCTCTCATTATTATTTTATCATAGAAATATTTTAGGATACATTTTTTTTAATTCGAGGTATAAGAAAATAGGATATGAATAATTAAGTAATGTATTTATATCATTGCACCATGCCAGTATTTAAAAAAAGATATACAAGTAAAAAAACGAATGTTATTTAGAATATACAGTTGGATGAATACAGCAAACTCTGTAATTACAGCGATATGAGATTGTATAAAATAAATACGTAGGGTGGCATAGTGCATATGTATATATAGGCTACATGGGCAACATCAACATTGGCGAACACAACCCACCTAACCTTAATTTATCAACTAAATATCAACCACAAAATGTACTCTACACCCACATAATGATTGTTAACATAAATAGGCCAAGGACCTGTGCATGCTCGGTACAGAATAGCAAGATGGTGCTGCCCATTGCCACAACATTACACTGAACGTGTCATCATCATTATTTACATGTTAAAACATATCTACAATGTATTGACAGTTGCAAAATAAATACATATATCAATACCAGAGCGTATCTATTAGTAAATGACATGAAAAACTTATATTAATAAAAAAAATATCACTGTGCAATTGCACAAACACACACACACACACAAGGAAACCCGCTATAAAAAGAAGTTGTAACTGATAGGGGCAAGTCGTCAAGATGTTCATGTTTCTGATTGGCTGATTAGGTGATAAGGATGTGATGTAAAGTAAAAAAAAGCAGGGGCAGAACTACCACAGGTGTAGAAGGTGTATATCTATTTATCTATTTATATATCTATCTATGTCTGTCTATCTATATATATATTTATTTTTTTATTTATAAAATATTTTACCAGGAAGGATACATTGAGATTTCTCTCGTTTTCAAGTATGTCCTATATATATATATATATATATATATATATATATATATATATATATAAAATCTATCTCTATCATCTATATTTCATGTATCTATAAATCTATCTATCTTTATCTATCTATGTCTATCTATCTGTCATCTATATCTATCTTTCATTTATCTATAAATCTATCTATATATCTAATCTAGCAACATCTGTCTGTCTATCTATCTCTGTCTATCTATCTTTATCTCTATCTATCTAACATCTATCTCTAGCTTTCATTTATCTATAAATGTAAGTATATATCTAATCTATCTATCATCTATCTTTCATTTATCTATCTATGGGGGGGTAGTTATCAAGCCGTCTACTTTTCTGGCTTCACCGGCCCAATACGTCCGCCTAAGCTCGCCTACCTTCGCCGCCGCGGACCTTGAATACGTTCGCCTAAGTTATCAAATAAAGCTGTCAAAAAGCCGCGGGGCGATGAGCAGCGGACTGTGACAGTTATCACTCATCCGATCTCGCTGCCCTTCGGCTTTTTCCCAGCTTTATTGCTAGCCTGTCACTAAGCACTCACACTAAACTACACTGTTCTATCCCTATACCGGCGCCCCCGGAGCCTCCCGCAACTCAATAAAGTTACTAACCCCTAAACCGCCGCTCCTAGACCCCGCCGCAAGTCTTATAAATGTATTAACCCCTAAACCGCCGCTCCTAGACCCCGCCGCAAGTCTTATAAATGTATTAACCCCTAAACCGCCGCTCCCGGACACCGCTGCCACCTACAGTATACCTAGTAACCCCTATCCTGCCCCCCCTATACCGTCGCCCTCTATTATAAAATTATTAACCCCTATCCTGCTGATCCCGCACCTCTCCGCAACTAAATAAATAGTTTAACCCCTAAACCGCCGCTCCATGAACCCGCCGCAACCTATAATAAATTTATTAACCCCTATCCTGCCCCCCACTACGCCGCCGCCACTGTAATAAAATTATTAACCCCTAAACCTAAGTCTAACCCTAACCCTAACGCCCCCTAACTTAAATATTAATTAAATACATCTAAATAAATTAACTCTTATTAACTAAATGAATCCTATTTAAAACTAAATACTCACTTATAAAATAAACCCTAATATAGCTACAATATAACTAATAATTATATTCTAGCTATCTTAGGATTTATATTTATTTTACAGGTACCTTTCAATTTATTTTAACCAGGTACAATAGCTATTAAATAGTTATTAACTATTTAATAGCTTACCTAGCTAAAATAAAGAGAAATGTACCTGTGAAATAAATCCTAACCTAAGTTACAATTACACCTAACACTACACTATACTTTAATAAATTATTCCTATTTAAAAATAAATACTTACCTGTAAAATAAACCCTAAGATAGCTACAATGTAATTAATAATTATATTATAGCTATCTTAGGATTTATATTTATTTTACAGGTAACTTTGTATTTATTTTAGCTAGTTAGAATAGTTATTAAATAGTTATTAACTATTTAATAACTACCTAGCTAAAAGAAATACAAAATTACCTGTAAAATAAATCCTAACTTAAGTTACAATTAAACCTAATACTACACTATCATTACATTAACTAAATAAATTAACTACAAATAACTACAATGAAATACAATTACATAAACTAACTAAAGTACAAAAAATAAAAAAATAAGTTACAAACATGTTAAAAATATTACAACAATTTTAAGCTACTTACACCTAATCTAAGCCCCCTAATAAAATAACAAACCCCCCCAAAATAAAAAAAATCCCTACCCTATTCTAAATTACATAAATTTCAAAGCTCTTTTACCTTACCAGCCCTTAAAAGGGCCATTTGTGGGGGCATGCCCCAAAGAAAACAGCTCTTTTGCCTGTAAAAGAAAAATACAACCCCCCCCCAACATTAAAACCCACCACCCACATACCCCTAATCTAACCCAAACCCCCCTTACAAAAACCTAACACTAATCCCCTGAAGATCATCCTACCTTGAGTCGTCTTCACTCAGCCGAGCCACCGATGGAACTGAAGAGGACATCCGGAGCGGAAGAAGTTAATCCTCCAAGCGGCGCTGAAGAAATCTTCCATCCGATGAAGTCATCATCCAGGCGGCGCTGAAGAGGTCTTCTATCCGGGCGAAGTCATCTTCCAAGCCGGGTCTTGAATCTTCCTTCCGCCGACGCGGAACCACCTTCTTCACCGACGGACTACGACGAATGACGGCTCCTTTAAGGGACGTCATCCAAGATGGCGTCCCCTCAATTCCGATTGGCTGATAGGATTCTATCAGCCAATCGGAATTAAGGTAGGAAAATCTGATTGGCTGATGGAATCAGCCAATCAGATTCAAGTTCAATCCGATTGGCTGATCCAATCAGCCAATCAGATTGAGCTCGCATTCTATTGGCTGATCGGAACAGCCAATAGAATGCGAGCTCAATCTGATTGGCTGATTCCATCAGCCAATCAGATTTTTCCTACCTTAATTCCGATTGGCTGATAGAATCCTATCAGCCAATCGGAATTGAGGGGACGCCATCTTGGATGACGTCCCTTAAAGGAGCCGTCATTCGTCGTAGTCCGTCGGTGAAGAAGGTGGTTCCGCGTCGGCGGAAGGAAGATTCAAGACCCGGCTTGGAAGATGACTTCGCCCGGATAGAAGAACTCTTCAGCGCCTCTTTGAAGATGACATCGGCCGGATCGAAGACTTCTTCAGCGCCGCCTGGATAATGACTTCATCGGATGGAAGATTTCTTCAGCGCCGCTTGGAGGATTAACTTCTTCCGCTCCGGATGTCCTCTTCAGTTCCATCGGTGGCTCGGCTGAGTGAAGACGACTCAAGGTAGGATGATCTTCAGGGGATTAGTGTTAGGTTTTTGTAAGGGGGGTTTGGGTTAGATTAGGGGTATGTGGGTGGTGGGTTTTAATGTTGGGGGGGGGTTGTATTTTTCTTTTACAGGCAAAAGAGCTGAACTTTTTGGGGCATGCCCCCACAAATGGCCCTTTTAAGGGCTGGTAAGGTAAAAGAGCTTTGAAATTTATGTAATTTAGAATAGGGTAGGGATTTTTTTTATTTTGGGGGGGTTTGTTATTTTATTAGGGGGCTTAGATTAGGTGTAAGTAGCTTAAAATTGTTGTAATATTTTTAACATGTTTGTAACTTATTTTTTTATTTTTTGTAACTTAGCTTTTTTTATTTTTTGTACTTTAGTTAGTTTATGTAATTGTATTTCATTGTAGTTATTTGTAGGTAGTTTATTTAGTTAATTTAATGATAGTGTAGTATTAGGTTTAATTGTAACTTAAGTTAGGATTTATTTTAAAGGTAATTTTGTATTTCTTTTAGCTAGGTAGTTATTAAATAGTTAATAACAATTTAATAACTATTCTAACTAGCTAAAATAAATACAAAGATACCTGTAAACTAAATATAAATCCTAAGATAGCTATAATATAAGTATTAATTACATTGTAGCTATCTTAGGGTTTATTTTACAGGTAAGTATTTATTTTTAAATAGGAATAATTTATTAAAGTATAGTGTAGTGTTAGGTGTAATTGTAACTTAGGTTAGGATTTATTTCACAGGTACATTTCTCTTTATTTTAGCTAGGTAAGCTATTAAATAGTTAATAACTATTTAATAGTTATTGTACATGGTTAAAATAAATTGAAAGGTACCTGTAAAATAAATATAAATCCTAAGATAGCTATAATATAATTATTATTTATATTGTAGCTATATTAGGGTTTATTTTAAAGGTAAGTATTTAGTTTTAAATAGGATTCATTTAGTTAATAAGAGTTAATTTATTTAGATTTATTTAATTAATATTTAAGTTAGGGGGCGTTAGGGTTAGGGTTAGACTTAGGTTTAGGGGTTAATAATTTTATTACAGTGGCGGCGGCGTAGTGGGGGGCAGGATAGGGGTTAATAAATTTATTATAGGTGGCGACGGTGTAGGGGGGGCAGATTAGGGGTTAATACATTTAATATAGGTTGCGGCGGGTTCAGGGAGCGGCGGTTTAGGGGTTAATACATTTATTATAGTTGCGGTGGGCTCCGGGAGCGGCGGTTTAGGGGTTAATATGTATAGAGTAGCTTGCGGTGGGCTCCGGGAGCGGCGGTTTAGGGGGTAATAACTTTATTTAGTTGCGGCGGTGTAGGGGGGGTCAGATTAGCGGTGTTTAGACTCGGGGTACATGTTAGGGTGTTAGGTGTAGACAGCTCCCATAGGAATCAATGGGATGTCTGTCAGCAGCGAACTTGTACTTTCGCTATGGTCAGACTCCCATTGATTCCTATGGGATCCGCCGCCTCCAGGGGTGGCAGATTGAAAACCAGGTACGCTGGGCCGGAAAAGTGCCGAGCGTACCTGCTAGTTTTTTGATAGCTAGCAAAAGTAGTGAGAATGTGCCGCACTTGTGTGCGGAACATCTGGAGTGACGTAAGAATCGATCTGTGTCGGACTGAGTCCGGCGGATCGAAGCTTACGTCACAAAATTCTACTTTTGCCGGTCTCGAGCCTTTGATAACTAAGGCGAATCAGCCTCGCCACAAATACGCTGCGGAATTCCAGCGTATTTGAGGTTGACGGCTTGATAACTACCCCCCTATATATCTAATCTATCTGTGTGTCTGTCTATCTATCTATCTATCTATCTATCATCTATCTTTCATTTATCCATAAATCTATCTATATATCTAATCTATCTGTATCTATCTGTCTATCTATGTCTGTCTATCTATCTTTATCTATCTCTATCATCTATCAACTATCTCTATCTTCCATTTATCTATAAATGTATCTATATATCTAATCTATCTATCTTTCATTTATCTATCTATGGCCTAGATTTAGAGTTTTGTCGGTAACGACCCGGCTAACGCACCATAAAAATAACTCTGGTATTGAGAGTCCACAAAAAGGCTGCGTTAGGCTCCAAAAAAGGAGCGTAGAGCATTTTTAACGCAGCTTCAACTCTCGATACCAGAGTTGCTTACGCAAGCGGCCAGCCTTAAAAACGTGCTTGTGTACGATTCCCCCATAGGAAACAATGGGGCTGTTTGAGCTGAAAAAAAACCTAACACCTGCAAAAAAGCCGCGTTCAGCTCCTAACGCAGCCCCATTGTTTGCTATGGGGAAACACTTCCTACGTCTGCACCTAACACCCTAACATGTACCCCGAGTCTAAACACCCCTAGCCTTACACTTATTAACCCCTAATCTGCCGCCCCCGCTATCGCTGACCCCTGCATATTATTTTTAACCCCTAATCTGCCGCTCCGTAAACCGCCGCTACTTACATTATCCTTATGTACCGCTAATCTGCTGCCCCTAACACCGCCGACCCCTATATTATATTTATTAACCCCTAATCTGCCCCCCCAACGTCGCCTCCACCTGCCTACACTTATTAACCCCTAATCTGCCGAGCGGACCTGAGCGCTACTATAATAAAGTTATTAACCCCTAATCCGCATCACTAACCCTATAATAAATAGTATTAACCCCTAATCTGCCCTCCCTAACATCGCCGACACCTAACTTCAAACATTAACCCCTAATCTGCCGACCGGAGCTCACCGCTACTATAATAAATGTATTAACCCCTAAAGCTAAGTCTAACCCTAACACTAACACCCCCCTAAATTAAATATAATTTTAATCTAACAAAATTAATTAACTCTTATTAAATAAATTATTCCTATTTAAAGCTAAATACTTACCTGTAAAATAAATCCTAATATAGCTACAATATAAATTATAATTACATTGTAGCTATTTTAGGATTAATATTTATTTTACAGGCAACTTTGTAATTATTTTAACCAGGTACAATAGCTATTAAATAGTTAAGAACTATTTAATAGTTACCTAGTTAAAATAATAACAAAATTACCTGTAAAATAAATCCTAACCTAAGTTACAATTAAACCTAACACTACACTATCAATAAATTAATTAAATAAACTGCCTACAATTATCTACAATTAAACCTAATACTACACTATCAATAAATTAATTAAATAAAATACCTATAATTATCTACAATTAAACCTACTACTACACTATCAATAAATAAATTAAATACAATACCTACAAATAACTACAATGAAATAAACTATCTAAAGTACAAAAAATAAAAAAGAACTAAGTTACAAAAAATAAAAAAATATTTACAAACATAAGAAAAATATTACAACAATTTTAAACTAATTACACCTACTCTAAGCCCCCTAATAAAATAACAAAGACCCCCAAAATAACAAAATGCCCTACCCTATTCTAAATTACTACATTTCAAAGCTCTTTTACCTTACCAGCCCTGAACAGGGCCCTTTGCGGGGCATGCCCCAAGAAATTCAGCTCTTTTGCCTGTAAAAAAAAACATACAATACCCCCCCCCAACATTACAACCCACCACCCACATACCCCTAATCTAACCCAAACCCCCCTTAAATAAACCTAACACTAAGCCCCTGAAGATCTTCCTACCTTGTCTTCACCCTACCAGGTTCACCGATCCGTCCTGAAGAGCTCCTCCGATGTCCTGATCCAAGCCCAAGCGGGGGGCTGAAGAGGTCCATGATCCGGCTGAAGTCTTTATCCAAGCGGGAGCTGAAGAGGTCCATGATCCGGATGAAGTCTTCTATCAACGGCATCTTCAATCTTCTTTCTTCCGGATCCATCTTGCAGACCTCCGACGCGGAACATCCTCTTCTCCCGACGCCTACTAGCCGAATGACGGTTCCTTTAAGGGACGTCATCCAAGATGGCGTCCCTCGAATTCCGATTGGCTGATAGGATTCTATCAGCCAATCGGAATTCGAGGGACGCCATCTTGGATGACGTCCCTTAAAGGAACCGTCATTCGGCTAGTAGGCGTCGGGAGAAGAGGATGTTCCGCGTCGGAGGTCTGCAAGATGGATCCGGAAGAAAGAAGATTGAAGATGCCGTTGATAGAAGATTTCATCCGGATCATGGACCTCTTCAGCTCCCGCTTGGATGAAGACTTCAGCCGGATCATGGACCTCTTCAGCCCCCCGCTTGGGCTTGGATCAGGACATCTGAGGAGCTCTTCAGGACGGATCGGTGAACCTGGTAGGGTGAAGACAATGTAGGAAGATCTTCAGGGGCTTAGTGTTAGGTTTATTTAAGGGGGGTTTGGGTTAGATTAGGGGTATGTGGGTGGTGGGTTGTAATGTTGGGGGGGGGGTATTGTATGTTTTTTTTTACAGGCAAAAGAGCTGAATTTCTTGGGGCATGCCAAGCAAAGGGCCCTGTTCAGGGCTGGTAAGGTAAAAGAGCTTTGAAATGTAGTAATTTAGAATAGGGTAGGGCATTTTGTTATTTTGGGGGTCTTTGTTATTTTATTAGGGGGCTTAGAGTAGGTGTAATTAGTTTAAAATTGTTGTAATATTTTTCTTATGTTTGTAAATATTTTTTTATTTTTTGTAACTTAGTTCTTTTTTATTATTTGTACTTTAGATAGTTTATTTCATTGTAGTTATTTGTAGGTATTGTATTTAATTTATTTATTGATAGGGTAGTGGTAGGTTTAATTGTAGATAATTATAGGTATTTAATTAATTTATTGATAGTGTAGTGTTAGGTTTAATTGTAGATAATTGTAGGTAGTTTATTTAATTAATTTATTGATAGTGTAGTGTTAGGTTTAATTGTAACTTAGGTTAGGATTTATTTTACAGGTAATTTTGTTATTATTTTAACTAGGTAACTATTAAATAGTTCTTAACTATTTAATAGCTATTGTACCTGGTTAAAATAATTACAAAGTTGCCTGTAAAATAAATATTAATCCTAAAATAGCTACAATGTAATTATAATTTATATTGTAGCTATATTAGGATTTATTTTACAGGTAAGTATTTAGCTTTAAATAGGAATAATTTATTTAATAAGAGTTAATTAATTTCGTTAGATTAAAATTATATTTAACCTAGGGGGGTGTTAGTGTTAGGGTTAGACTTAGCTTTAGGGATTAATACATTTATTAGAATAGCGGTGAGCTCCGGTCGGCAGATTAGGGGTTAATAATTGAAGTTAGGTGTTGGCGATGTTAGGGAGGGCAGATTAGGGGTTAATACTATTTATTATAGGGTTAGTGAGGCGGATTAGGGGTTAATAACTTTATTATAGTAGCAGATTAGGGGTTAATAAGTGTAGGCAGGTGGAGGCGACGTAGTGGGGGGCAGATTAGGGGTTAATAAATATAATATAGGGGTCGGCGGTGATAGGGGCAGCAGATTAGGGGTACATAGCTATAATGTAGGTGGCGGCGCTTTGTGGTCGGCAGATTAGGGGTTAATTATTGTAGGTAGCTGGCGGCGACGTTGTGGGGGGCAGATTAGGGGTTAATAAATATAATACAGGGGTCGGCGGTGTTAGGGGCAGCAGATTAGGGGTACATAAGTATAACGTAGGTGGCGGTCAGCAGATTAGGGGTTAAAAATTTTTAATCGAGTGGCGGCGATGTGGGGGGGCCTCAGTTTAGGGGTACATAGGTAGTTTATGGGTGTTAGTGTACTTTAGAGCACAGTAGTTAAGAGCTTTATGAACCGGCGTTAGCCCAGAAAGCTCTTAACTACTGACTTTTTTCCTGCGGCTGGAGTTTTGTCGTTAGATGTCTAACGCTCACTTCAGACACCACTCTAAATACCGGAGTTAGAAAGATCCCATTGAAAAGATAGGATACGCGAATGACGTAAGGGGATCTGCGGTATGGAAAAGTCGCGGCTGAAAAGTGAGCGTTAGACCCTATTTTGAGTGACTCCAAATACCGGAGTTAGCCTAAAACCAGCGTTAGGAGCCTCTAACGCTGGTTTTCACGGCTAACGCCAAACTCCAAATCTAGGCCTATATATCTAATCTATCTGTGTGTCTATCTATCTATCTATCTATCATCTATCTTTCATTTAGCCATAAATCTATCTATATATCTAATCTATCTATATCTGTCTGTCTATCTATCTATGTCTGTCAATCTATCTTTATCTATCTATCTATCTATCTATCTATCTATCTATCATCTATCTCTATCTTCCATTTATCTATAAATGTATCTATATATCTAATCTATCTGTCTATTTATCTATCTATCATCTATCTTTCACTTATCTATCTATCTAATCTATCTGTGTGTCTGTCTATCTATCTATCATCTATCTTTCATTTATCTATATATATAATCTATCTTTGTGTCTGTCTAACTATCTATCTATCATCTATCTTTCATTTATCTATCTAATCTATCTGTGTGCCTGTCTATCTTTCTATCTATCTATCTATCTATCTATCTATCTATCTATCTCTCAATAATTATACAGAGCAGCATCTTATATTATTACTATTGCTTAATACTGAGTAACCTTTGGTGGGCACCAGGGCCATCTGTTAAGGAGGTCCGCTACGGAAAAAGATCTGCCTTTTTAGATTAGTGAGGTTGTTTGTGTATGGGCTCCAGTGTTTGTTTAGCTACAGATATTATCCTTTGTTAAGTGTGCCATAAATAGAAATGACCCCAAAGTCAGCCCCAGAGCGACACTGCATATCCTGAGCTAGACACGACTGATGATTGACAGCTGTGCACTGGGCACTCACTAGCCTGCGCTCCGCTCAAGACTGGCTGCACATTGATGCTTCATTGGATACCAAAGGAATGAAGCAAATTTGATAATAGAAGTTAATTGGAAAGTTGTTTAAAATGTTGTACTTTATCTGAATGATAAAATAAATTTTTGGGGTTTCATGTCCCTTTAACTCCTTAATGACAACTGACGTACCAGGTACGTCATGCATTAACAAGCAGTTAATGACAATAGACGTACCTGGTACGTCAGTTGTCTAACAGAGTGCTGGAAGCGATCACAATCGCTTCCAGCAGCTCTGAGGGTATTGCAGTGATGCCTCCATATGGAGGCATCCTGCAATACCCCTTTACAAGCCTCCGATGCAGAGAGAGCCACTCTGTGGCCCTCTCTGCACCGGAGCGTCGTTGGTGGGTGGGAGCAAGGCAGGGAGGTGGGTGGGCGGCCTGCCAAGGGCCTGTGATTTGGAGGGGGGCGGGATCGGAGGCCGGATCGGATGCGGCAGTGTCCGGGGGCGCGCACGGACGCGAGGGCGCGTGCACGTGGGCGGCGGGTGGGCGCGTGCACGGGGCGGGAGCGGGTGGGAACTGCTACACTACAGAAAAATTTTATTTCAAAATTGAGAGAAAAGGTTTTTTTTTTAAATGCAATAAATGATCGAAGGGTTCGGGGGGGGTGGGGGGAAGCTACACTACAGAAAATGGGAAAAAAGTCCAAAAAAACAATAAAAGCATATTTTTTTTAATAAACTGGGTACTGGCAGCCAGCTGCCAGTACCCAAGATGGTGCCCATTAAGTTAGAGGGGGAGGGTTAGAGAACTGTTTGATGGGGGATCTGTGAGTTTGGGGGCTAAGGGGGGGATTCTATACAGCAGCATATGTAAATATGCTATAAAAAACAAATATACCTTTTTATCTTAGTACTGGCAGACTTTCTGCCAGTACTTAAGATGGCGGGAACAATTGTGGGGTGGGGGAGGGAATATAGCTGTTTGGGAGGGATCAGGGGGTCTGATGTTTCAGGTGGGAGGCTGATCTCTACACTAAAGCTAAAATTAACCCTGCAAGCTCCCTACAAGCTACCTAATTAACCCCTTTACTGCTAGCCATAATACAAGTGTGATGCGCAGCAGAATTTAGTGGCCTTCTAATTACCAAAAGCAACGCCAAAGCCATATATGTCTGCTATTTCTGAACAAAGGGGATCCCAGAGAAGCATTTACAACCATTTGTGCCATAATTGCACAAGCTGTTTGTAAATAATTTCAGTAAGAAACCAAAAATTTAGAAAAATGTAAAAAAAAAAATTATTTGAACGTATTTGGCGGTGAAATGGTGGCATGAAATATACCAAAATGTGCCTTGATCAATACTTTGGGTTGTTTACTACACTACACTAAAGCTAAAATTACCCCAAAAATCTCCCTACATGCTCCCTAATAAACCCCTTCACTGCTGGGCATAATACAAGTATGTGTGCAGTGGCATTTAGCGGCCTTCTAATTACCAAAAAGCAACGCCAAAGCCATATATGTCTGCTATTTCTGAACAAAGGGGATGCCAGAGAAGCATTTACAACCATTTTTGCCATAATTGCACAAGCTATTTGTAAACAATATCAGTGAGAAACCGAAAGTTTGTGAAAAAATTTGTGAAAAAGTGAACGATTTTTTGTATTTGATCGCATTTGGCGGTGAAATGGTGGCATGAAATATACCAAAATGGGCCTAGATCAATACTTTGGGATGTCTTCTAAAAAAATATATATACATGTCAAGGGATATTCAGAGATTCCTGAAAGATATCAGTGTCCCAATGTAACTAGCAGTAATTTTGAAAAAAAGTGGTTTGGAAATAGCAAAGTGTTACTTGTATGTATGGCCCTATAACTTGCAAAAAAAGCAAAGAACATGTAAACATTGGGTATTTCTAAACTCAGGACAACATTTAGAAACTATTTAGCATGGGTGTTTTTTG
Organism: Bombina bombina; assembly: GCF_027579735.1. NCBI lineage: Eukaryota > Metazoa > Chordata > Amphibia > Anura > Bombinatoridae > Bombina > Bombina bombina. The sequence continues at coordinate 220,075,138 of NC_069505.1, forward strand.
GTGGTTGCAGATGTGTAACAGATTTTGGGGCTAAAAGTTAAAAAAAAGTGTTTTTTTTCCCATTTTTTCCTCATATTTTATATATTTTTTATAGTAAATTATAAGATATGATGAAAATAATGGTATCTTTAGAAAGTCCATTTAATGGCGAGAAAAACTGTATATAATATGTGTGGGTACAGTAAATGAGTAAGAGGAAAATTACAGCTAAACACAAACACTGCAAAAATGTAAAAATAGCCTTTGTCACAAACGGACAGAAAATGGAAAAGTACTGTTGTCATTAAGGGGTTAATACAGCTTATGCCCATTGTAAATATTAATCTGCTTAATTGCATCGCTGTAACGAACTACTCATTGCAATACCACAACCCTGTGTGATTGCAACACCTACAATTTGCATATTTTAGCTTCTCCAGTGACAATATCAAAAGTGCAAAATCTTTATAGACATGAAACCCAAACATTGTCATTCATGATTCAGATTGAGCGTACAATTTAAAAAAAAAACTTTCCAATTTACTTAATTTATCAAATTGACTTAATTCTTCTGGTATCTTTTGCTGAAGGAGCAGCAATGCAGAACTGGGAGTTAGCTGAACACATCGGGTGAACCAGTGACAAGAGACGTACAGTATATGTGCAGCCACCAATCACCAACTTGCTCCCAGTTGTGCATTGATGCACATGAGCCTACCTAGGTACCAAAGGATACCAAGAAAACAAAGAAAATTATATAATTGAAGTCAATTGGAAAGTTTTTAAAATTGTATGCTCTATCTGAATTATGAAATAAAAATGTAGGTTTCATGTCCCTTTAACCTAGGCTTTCATAATGTACAAATTGTTTTAACCATCTATTGGTCTGTGGCATTTTAAGAACGCCTTGGCAACAGAGTTTCTTTTTCTTCTCTAAGGAGTGTGGGACAAAGCAAAGCAACAAAAAGTTTAACCCCTTCCTCATAATGCTGTCTGATTGTACTCTAATTGTAACTTAGCCTCTGGGTCCAACTCTTAAAGACAGTACTTCCGTGGAAGCACAATATCAGACAAATGGGCATTCAATTCCCAGTCCATTCCTTTTTTGTTTTGTTTTTATTGCCAGCGTTTTCAGGCTTGCAAATAAAATTCCCACAGTAGAAAAGCGCTGAATATATTGATATGCAGCATATATTTCCTGCTATACTACATTTCAATTTAAACAACTTTAAGTGTTTTCATGAATAAAAAAATATTTCAAGATGTTTAATTGCTGTTCTCTCACAAGCATGATAGAATATACCTGAGTACAATGTTCTTTTGTTAATGGGAGCACAATTTAATGTAACCTGAAAAATATATTGCTAAAACTAGCAAAGAATTTGGTTTTTAACTAATTCAAAAAGATATAATTAACTGCTCATAAAAAAAAGATTCATATTGAAGAGCACGCTCTGCTTTTATGGCTGTGTGTGTGCATAATAAACAGGAAAAATATATTAATATGGGCAAATTAAGATGTCCTTTAATTAGCTATTGCTTTATAAAGAAGCACGCCTATTTTTTATATAGCTTTCAATACAAAATGTTGAACTAAAAGCTGTTTGAGCACTTTAGTACTATTTCTTTGGCATACTAATATTCCTCTGTAACAATGATGAAGCATATACATCCCATTCTTATCCATTCGGGAAAGTCCACAGGAGAAACAGATGAAACGCGTAGAGGTCAGGTGACCTTTCTGGGCCTCTGTAGTAGTGGAGTAAGGAGTCCACAAACTGTCCACTGAACAGAGTTCTGGAAGTCCTGGGGACATTCAATGGAGACAGGGCGGCATGTATAATCAAAAATATCAGAGGCTACAGATAACGACGTAACCTATACGTCATTGGTTGATAAGGGATTGTCTCCCTCCCTAAAATAGCACTGTCTTGCAACTGGTGGTGAGACCAGGCTATTGAAAGAACAACCCCCATAGAAAGACCAGCAACATACAGGGTACATTGGTGGTCATTAAGGGGTTAAGTAAGTGCATATGTTTGTGTGATGAACTGCATTTGCTTTGGAGTTGTGCTTTACTCTTCTTGGTTAGGTACTTTTGATTGATCCCTTTTAAGAAGAATTTCTGAGTGGGAGAAAGAGCAGCAGCAGGCTGCAGTTATATTTATTGTTTAGAGGGATCCATTCATCTATATACTGGTGGTGATTGTATGATGCAATATATAACTATCACACCCTGGGATTGAACCTGAGACCTTAGCTTCTTAGGCTATTGCCTTTTCTATGTGCTATCCTTGAACTTTGACTGCAGCCTATTTCTTTGCATAAATGGCTTTTTGTTTTCCTGCACTTTGGCTCCACCTGCCTGCAGCTGCTGGTAATTGGCAATTACTCTCTGGCTATATAAACCCAGCCCTTCCAGCAGTCATTACTGTTTATTGAGTTACTACTCAGGGTGTGCAGTGCATTGCTATTTGGATTGCTCTCTGTTACAGGCTTTAATTTGGAATTTGGACTCTGCTTTTTCTTTGCCCCTTGTACTTGGTTGGATTTGCTGTTTACTTTGATCTCAGAAATGGACTTTGACTACACTTTGTTTTAACCCCTTGTACCTCATTGAATTGACTGCCTTTCTGTTACTGACCTGGATTGTGACCTTGATTACGCCCTAGCCTGACCCCTTGAGACTGTTACCAGTACTACACCGGGTTGTATTCTTTACCAGTACTATTATTATTATTATTCTTTATTTTTAAAGCGCCAACAGATTCTGCAGTGCTGCCCATGGGTACAAGGATAACAGTACAATGGAGAAACAATACGATAAGACAAGATTTTACAGACAAAAACAGGGGGAATTGAGTGCCCTATTCCCGTGGGAACTTATAATCTAGATGGGTAGGATGGGAAAAAGGAGGTGGGGACTGCAAAGGTGAGAATGATATTAGTGAGGAGATAGAGGGCAGTTAAGTGAAGTTAGTATGTTAATAAGTCAGGTGATAAGCTTCCCTGAACAGAAAGGTCTTTAGGGAACGTTTAAAGGAGGAGAGGTTAGGGTCAAGTCTGACAGCAAGAGGAAGTGCGTTCCTGAGGGTTGGTGCCGCCCGAGAGAAGTCCTATAGTCTAGCATGAGAGGAGGTGATGGTAGAGGACGCAAGAAGCAGGTCATTGTTGGATCTTAGGGGGCGGGCAGGAGTGTATTTGTTAAAGTGAGGACAGGTAGGGTGGGGCAGCTTTGGTGAGGGTTTTGTAGGTCAGGGTGAGAATTTTGAATTTAACTCTGTTGTGAATGGGGAGCCAGTGAAGGGACTCACAGAGAGGTGCAGCAGAAACAGAGCATCGAGAGAGGTGGATTAGTCTGGTAGATGCATTCAGGATGGATTGGAGGGGAGAGAGGCGGGAGAGAGGGAGGCCAGTTAGTAAGTTGTTACACTAGTCAAGTTGGGAAATTTCCAGGGAGTGGATTAGCTGTTTAGTAGTTTCAGCACTTAGAAACGAACGAATTTTGGAGATATTGCGTAGGTGGGTGTGGCAGGATGAAGAGAGCAATTGGATGTGGGAAATGAAGGACAGATTTGAGTCAAGAGTGACTCCAAGGCAGCGGACTTGGGGTGATGGGGAGATAGTGGTGCCGCCAAGAGTGATGGAAAAATTAGAAACTGGAGTAGAGTTAGAGGGGGGAATTAGAAGTAGTTCGGTCTTGGACATGTTTATACTTAGGTGGTGAGAGGCCATCCAGGAGGAAATGCCAGATAAGCAGTCGCTGATGTGAGAATTGACAGAAGGAGAGAGTGCAGGGGTGGAAAGGTAGATCTGGGTATCATCAGCATAGAGATGATAGCTGAAGCCATAGCTGTTGATAAGTTTACCCAGTGAAGAAGTGTAAATAGAGAAGAGTAGAGGACCCAGGACAGAGCCTTGAAGTACCCCAACAGACAGAGGCAAAAGAGAGGAGGAGTCACCAGCAGAAGAGACGGAGAAGGATCTGTTAGTGAGATAAGAGTGAATCCAGGAGAGGACAGTGTCACAGACCGCAAGAGAGCTGAGAGTCTGTAGGAGAAAGGGATGGTCAACAGTGTCAAAAGCAGCAGAGAGGTCCAGTACAATGAGTATAGAGTAGAAGCATTTGTTTTTAGCAGAAAGGAGATCGTTAGTAACCTTGATGAGGGCAGTCTCAGTTGAGTGTTGGGGACGGAAGCCAGATTGCAGGGGGTCAAGCAATGAGTTGGAGGACAGGAATTGGGTTAGGCGATTGAAAACTAGTTTTTCAAGTAATATTGAAGCTAGTGGGAGCAGTGATATGGGACGGTAGTTTGCAGGGGAGTTGGGGTCAAGGGAGGGTTTTTTGAGGATGGGGGTGACCTTTGCATGTTTGAAGGAGGCAGGGAATGAGCCGGTAGAAAGGGATAGGTTGAATATGTGAATAAAAGTCGGAGTGAGGGTGGGAGCAGAGGGGGAATTAGATGTGAAGGAATAGGGTCAAGTGGGCAGGTAGTGAGGTGAGAGGAAGACAAAAGGGAAGCCACTTCGCTCTCAGTGGTTGGGAGGAGGGTGCAGAGAGTGGCAGAGGGGGTGACTGGGAGTGAAGTTGGGAGATTGCAGGTTTGTGTTGGGATGTTTCTTCAGATGGCAAGTGTTTTATTAAAAAAATTGTCATCAAGGTCTTGAGCACTGAATGCAGATGAGGGGGGTGGTGCAGGTGGGTAGAGGAGAGAGTTGAAGATGGAGAAGAGTCTTTTAGGTTTTGAAGAGTAAGTGGATATAAGAGAAGAGAAGTATGTTTGCTTAGCTAAGCGAAGGGCAGAGGTGTAAGAGTAAAGAGTGAACTTATAGTGCAGGAAATCAGGTTCAGAGCGGGACTTCCTCCAGGCACGTTCAGCAGTGCGTGACCATTTTTGTAGGTAGCGTGTTTGTTGGAAGTGCCAGGGCTGGAGCTGACGATGTGGGGCTTTTGGAAGTTGGGGCGGAGCGAGAGTGTCAAGTGCAGCAGAGAGAGTATTGTTATAGTGGGTTATAGCAAGGTCAGGACAGGATATCGTGGAAGTGTGGGAGAGGGGTATATGAATAAGATTGGAGAGTTGGGGAGGGTCCACAGTGTGCAGATTTCTACTGGTGCGGGGGCGAGAGGGGGAAGTAGGTTTAGCATCTATATTGGGATTAAAGGTGAGCAGATGGTGGTCAGAGATGGGAAATGGCCGACAGGCAACATCAGAGAGAGAGCAGAGATAGGAGAATACCAGATCAATAGAATGCCCATCACGGTGGGTAGGGAATAGGGTGGATTGTGAGAGGCCGAAGGAGTTAGTGAGTGAGAGAAGTTTTGAGGCAGCAGGGGCAGATGGGTTGTCAATAGGGATGTTGAAGTCCCCCAGAATTAGGGTAGGTGTATTTGTACTATTTTCCTTGCTTAGTATCTGCAGATTTATATAGTACTGTACAGTCCGGACTGCATCCAGAGCTTCAGGCTGGTTTTTTCTCCTATCTCCACCTCAATCTCTGGGTTACTTCGTACTGTACCTATACTTTGTGTGGGTATTTTACTTAACGCCCTGTCTCTCCACCTAATACTGAGGCAAGTGTGATAGTAATTACCTGCTGATTATTACACTTGGGATACATTGTATTTGGAGAAGAATGAGTGCTGATTTATTAGTACTAGGTTAAAGGTGATGTTATTTTTTAAATTCATTGATCGTTGCTTCACCTATTTCCAGCCATTTTATTAGCAAGAACTGCTGCCATTATCATCTATGCATGAGGTGCCCAATATTTTAAAGAGCTAGCAATGTGGAAAAGCGATAATTATAACCGCAACATCTTGAAGGTAATTTTGGTTTGATGATTTACTTCCCAGATGAATTTGTGCTACAGTTAAAAGATAAATGATGCCCCATTGATTTTATGAAGAGTGACTCGCATCTCGCGACTTTATGGATTTTCAGGTTTTGATGTTGCCACAAGCACTTTTCCCTCTAAGGTGTTCACATGTGCACACACACCCTTTTCCAAAAGAGAGCACATGAATTTTTAAAATGCGCACAGCCAGGATTGGCAGAACATTTATTTTTAACTATAGATTAAAAAAAAAAAAAAAAAAATTTTTTAATGATGGTTGTCAACTGGCCTGCTGAACTAACCGGCGCTAGTCAGGAGGCGGGAAATATATATATTTAAAATTATGTCTGGTGGGTTAGATTGCTGAGCTAACCATAAGCCGTTATCACCTTATGGAAATCAAAATTTAAATAAAGAAGTTGTTATACAAATGTTTTTTTCTGAAAAGGACAATTTCCATATTTTGCTTTGCAAGCTGCAGGCCAAGGTCATATGATTGGATTGTAAAATACAGAAACTTCTAGCAGGTAACTCTATCTTGCATTATAATGAGCTCGTTTTCATCTTACTTCTGGAATAAATGTTTACTTCCTCTTGTCAGTTGCTCATCTGCTTTACAGAAAAGGAAGCCATGAAGTCTTATGAGAGCCAAGAAAACTTCATATTGTCTTAGTCTTTAGTGTCTTGGAATTAGCCTACAACTTGCATGCATGTCCTATATCTGTGCTTGAGACTCCTCCCCAGCTGACCCGTATCATGAAAATGAAAAGAATATTCGTCTTTTTGCTACAAATTTACATTCATAACTAAACAAATGTACAAGCCTAATATTTACATATGCTGATTTTTCCCATTACATTTCATGTAACATTTAATATTAAAGGGACATTAAACACTTTGAAATGGTAAAATAATTTGATAAATATATACGGACAATTTCACTTGATTATTATATCGGATGAAGACATTGCCACATCTGTTGCTTGATAGATATCAAAATATTTATAAGACACAAAACAAACATTTGATAATCAATCGCTATGTCTTTGTCGCATATTTACCCAAGTGGCTTCTCTGTCCAACTGCAAATAACAGACACTCTCCATATACATAGGAAATGCTTTAAGCTCTCAGTAAATGAGTATTTACAATTGCTACATTTAGATTAAAACAATTGAATACATTATTTATTTTTTCTGGAACTTTTTGCTTACTTAAAGTACTGTTATAGTAGAAAAATAACATTCTCTAACCATTAGAGCATGCCATTTTAAGACTATCGCCCCTGTAGTACTATGTGTTTAACTCCTGCCAATGGGTTAAACGCACAATACACGGCTCGCTTGGAACTCCCAGTGCCCCGATAGCCCAAAGCGGAAAATGCCACTGATCCAATCAGCAGCACTAGTTGAACATCTGAGTCATGCGACTAAAGCTGCTGATTGGATCACTGGGCAGTCCCACTCAGGAACAGCAGTGCACTGCGAGTCCCAAGCAGTATTTCTACTTTGTGTTTAGCCCCTTTGTATGGGTTAAACATACAGTACTGCAGAGTCGATAGTCTTAAAATTGCACACTAAGATTAGTGCATGCCATTTTTAGCTATAAGGGCCCTTTAACTATGTTACAGATAAGGGTCATAAACACATTAGATTAAACATTTCTGTTCAGTTTTTAAGTATACTAAATATCTGTGAATTACACTACAATCCTATGACCGTAAACTAATGCACAAACTGTTACTTTGAGAAACTTTTATTAATTAACATTTTTTTTCTCCTTTTTGTGGGCATTAATGAACAGTTGTTAATTACTCAAACTGTATGTCTTCCAGGAGTTAATGGACTGCTTTATTGCATACACCAACAGTTTCAATAATTGATTTTAATCTTAAAAAAAAAGATAATAATTTAAGACCAATTTTAAGCTTAAAATTAAGATTGCTAATAAAAATCAATTAAACTCAGTTCCTGCTGGCAGGAAATTAGATTTTAAAGAAAATATAAAAAAGAACAAAAAAAAAAAACCTTCAGACAGTTTGCTTTTTGTTTTGAGTTAATTGTAAGCAATTGCAGGATGGGTTTATTTCTTAAAACAACTTAAAATCCAATAATATTATATTTAAAACTATATATCTTTATATCCAACAGCCATGATGCTGAATCATATTTCGTAACTTGAGAATCTTGGGTATTTCCAGGAAACACACGCTGTGAATGTATTGGGTCCTTGCTGAGAATATGGACTATTATTTTCCTTACTCTGTCATTTTAAGTGTGACCCGAAATATATAAGCTGTCATTCACCAGAGCACAAAAATACTTATTCATATATTTATTTATTTATTTAAAAATAAAGCATGAGAGGTGTTTAAACACTTATAATGTAACTGAATGAATATGCTATGAGTGTACAATAACGTAAGTAAATGAATATGTTATGGGTGTACAATAATGTAAGTAAATGAATATGTTATGGGTGTACAATAATATAAGTAAATGAATATGTTATGGGTGTACAATAATATAAGTAAATAAATATGTTATGGGTGCACAATAATGTAAGTAAATGAATATGTTATAGGTGCACAATAATGTAAGTAAATGAATAGGTTATGGGTGTATAATAATGTAAGTAAATGAATAGGTTATGGGTGTACAATAATGTAAGTAAATGAATATGCTATGGATGTATAATAATGTAAGTAAATGAATATGTTATGGGTGTACAATAATTTAAGTAAATGAATATGTTATGGGTGTACAATAATGTAACTGAATGAATATGCTATGGGTGTAAAATAACGTAAGTAAATGAATATGTTATAAGTGCACAATAATGTAAGTAAATGAATATGTTATGGGTGTACAATAATGTAAGTAAATGAATATGTTATGGGTGTACAATAATGTAAGTAAATGAATATGTTATGGGTGTACAATAATGTAAGTAAATGAATATGTTATGGGTGTACAATAATGTAAGTAAATAAATATGTTATAGGTGCACAATAATGTAAGTAAATGAATAGGATATGGGTGTACAATAATGTAAGTAAATAAATATGTTATAGGTGTACAATAATGTAAGTAAATGAATATGTTATGGGTGTACAATATTGTAAGTAAATGAATATGTTATGGGTGTACCATAATGTAAGTAAATGAATATGTTATAGGTGTACAATAATGTAAGTAAATGAATATGTTATGGGTGTACCATAATGTAAGTAAATGAATATGTTATAGGTGTACAATAATGTAAGTAAATGAATATGTTATGGGTGTACAATAATGTAAGTAAATGAATAGGATATGGGTGTACAATAATGTAAGTAAATAAATATGTTATAGGTGTACAATAATGTAAGTAAATTAATATGTTATGGGTGTACAATAATGTAAGTAAATTAATAGGATATGGGTGTACAATAATGTAAGTAAATATATATGTTATAGGTGTACAAAAATGTAAGTAAATGAATATGTTATGGGTGTACAATAATGTCAGTAAATGAATATGTTATGGGTGTACAATAATGTAAGTAAATGAATAAGTTATAGGTGTACAATAATGTAAGTAAATGAATATGTTATGGGTGTACAATAATGTAAGTAAATGAATATGTTATAGATGTACAACAATGTAAGTAAATGAATATGTTATGGGTGTACAGTAATGTAAGTAAATGAATATGTTATGGGTGTACAATCGTGTAAGTAAATGAATATGTTATAGGTGTACAATAATGTAAGTAAATGAATATGTTATAGGTGTACAATAATGTAAGTAAATGAATATGTTATGGGTGTACAATAATGTAAGTAAATGAATAGGATATGGGTGTACAATAATGTAAGTAAATAAATATGTTATAGGTGTACAATAATGTAAGTAAATGAATATATTATGGGTGTACAATAATGTCAGTAAATGAATATGTTATGGGTGTACAATAATGTAAGTAAATGAATATGTTATAGGTATACAATAATGTAAGTAAATGAATATGTTATGGGTGTACAATAATGTAAGTAAATGAATATGTTATGGGTGTACAATAATGTAAGTAAATGAATATGTTATGGGTGTACAGTAATGTAAGTAAATGAATATGTTATGGGTGTACAATAATGTAAGTAAATGAATATGTTATGAGTGTGCAATAATGTAAGTAAATGAATATGTTATGGGTGTAAAATAACGTAAGTAAATGAATATGTTATGGTTGTACAATCATGTAAGTAAATGAATATGTTATGGGTGTACAATAACGTATGTAAATGAATATGTTATGGGTGTACAATAATGTAAGTAAATGAATATGTTATGTGTGTACAATAACGTAAGTAAATGAATATGTTATGGGTGTACAATAATGTAAGTAAATGAATATGTTATGGGTATACAATAACGTAAGTAAATGAATATGTTATAGGTGTACAATAACGTAAGTAAATGAATATGTTATGGGTGTACAATAATGTAAGTAAATGAATATGTTATGGGTGTACAATAATGTAAATAAATGAATATCTTATGGGTGTACATACAATAATGTAACTAAATTAATATGTTATGGGTGTACAATAATGTAAATAAATGAATAGGTTATGGGTGTACAATAATGTAAGTAAATGAATATGTTATGGGTGTACAATAATGTAAGTAAATGAATATCCTATGGGTGTACAATAATGTAAGTAAATTAATATCCTATGGGTGTACAATAATGTAAGTAAATGAATATGTTATGGGTGTACAATAATGTAAGTAAATGAATATGTTATGGGTGTACAATAATGTAACTGAATGAATAGGTTATGGGTATACAATAACGTAAGTAAATAAATATCTTATGGGTGTAAAATATTGTAAGTAAATGAATATCCTATGGGTGTAGAATAATGTAAGTAAGTAAATAAATATGTTATGGATGTACAATATTGTAAGTAAATGAATAGGTTATGGGTGTACAATAATGTAAGTAAATGAATATGTTATAGGTGCACAATAATGTAAGTAAATAAATATGTTATGGATGTACAATATTGTAAGTAAATGAATAGGTTATGGGTGTACAATAATGTAAGTAAATGAATATGTTATAGGTGCACAATAATGTAAGTAAATGAATATTTTATGGGTATACAATAACGTAAGTAAATAAATATCTTATGGGTGTACAATCATGTAAGTAAATGAATATGTTATGAGTGTACAATAATGTAAGTAAATAAATATGTTATGGGTATACAATAATGTAAGTAAATTAATATCCTATGGGTGTACAATAATGTAAGTAAATGAATATGTTATGGGTGTACAATAATATAAGTAAATGGATATGTTATGGGTGTACAATAACGTAAGTAAATAAATATGTTATGGGTATACAATAATGTAAGTAATTTAATATCCTATGGGTGTACAATAATGTAAGTAAATGAATATGTTATGGGTATACAATAACGTAAGTAAATAAATATGTTATGGGTGTACAATAATGTAAGTAAATGAATATGTTATGGGTGTACAATAACGTAAGTAAATAAATATGTTATGGGTGTATAATAATGTAAGCAAATGAATATGTTATGGGTGTACAATAACGTAAGTAAATGAATGTGTTATGGGTGTACAATAATGTAAGTAAATAAATATCCTATAGGTGTACAATCATGTAAGTAAATCAATATGTTATAGGTGTACAATAATGTAACTAAATGAATATCCTATGGGTGTAGAATAATGTAAGTAAATGAATAGGTTATGGGTGTACAATAATGTAAGTAAATAAATATCCTATGGGTGTACAATCATGTAAGTAAATGAATATGTTATAGGTGTGCAATAATGTAAGTAAATGAATATGTTATAGGTGTACAATAATGTAAGCAAATGAATATCCTATGGGTGTAAAATAATGTAAGTAAATAAATATGTTATAGGTGTACAATAATGTAAGTAAATAAATATGTTATAGGTATGCAATAATGTAAGTAAATGAATGTGTTATGGATGTATAATAGTATATGTAAATGAATATGTCATGGGTGTACAATAATGTAAGTAAATGAATATTTTATGGGTGTACAATAATGTAAGTAAATGAATATGTCATGGGTGTACAATAATGTAAGTAAATGAATATGTTATGGGTGTACAATAATGTAAGTAAATGAATATGTTATGGATGTATAATAATGTAAGTAAATGAATATGTTATGGGTGTACAATAATGTAAGTAAATGAATATGTTATGGATGTATAATAATGTAAGTAAATGAATATGTTATGCATGTATAATAATGTAAGTAAATGAATATGTTATGGGTGTACAATAATGTAAGTAAATGAATATGTTATGGGTGTACAATAATGTAAGCAAATGAATATGTTATGGGAGTACAATAAAGTAAGTAAATGAATGTGTTATAGGTGTACAATAATGTAAGTAAATGAATATGTTATGGGTGTACAATAATGTAAGTAAATTAATAGGTTATGGGTGTACAATAATGTAAGTACATTAATAGGTTAAGGGTGTACAATAATGTAAGTAAATGAATATGTTATGGGTGTACAATAAAGTAAGTAAATGAATATCCTATGGGTGTACAATAATGTAAGTAAATGAATATGTTATGGGAGTACAATAAAGTAAGTAAATGAATATGTTATAGGTGTACAATAATGTAAGTAAATGAATATGTTATGACTGTACAATAATGTAAGTAAATTAATAGGTTATGGGTGTACAATAATGTAAGTAAATGAATATGTTATGGGTGTACAATAAAGTAAGTAAATGAATATGTTATAGGTGTACAATAATGTAAGTAAATGAATATGTTATGGGTGTACAATAATGTAAGTAAATTAATAGGTTATGGGTGTACAATAATGTAAGTAAATGAATATGTTATGGGTGTACAATAAAGTAAGTAAATGAATATGTTATAGGTGTACAATAACGAAAGTAAATGAATAGGTTATGGGTGTGTACAATAATGTAAGTAAATGAATATGTTATGGGTGTACAATAATGTAAGTACATTAATAGGTTATGGGTGTACAATAATGTAAGTAAATGAATATGTTATGGGTGTACAATAAAGTAAGTAAATGAATATGTTATAGGTGTACAATAACGTAAGTACATGAATATGTTATGGGTGTACAATAATGTAAGTAAATGAATATCTTATGGGTGTACAATAATGTATTTAAATGAATATGTTATGGGTGTACAATAATGTAAGTAAATGAAAATGTTATAGGTGTACAATAATGTAAGTAAATGAATATGTTATGGGTGTACAATAATGTAAGTAAATGAATATGTTATGGGTGTACAATAATGTAAGTAAATTAATAGGTTATGGGTGTACAATAATGTAAGTAAATGAATATGTTATGGGTGTACAATAAAGTAAGTAAATGAATATGTTATAGGTGTACAATAACGTAAGTAAATGAATAGGTTATGGGTGTGTACAATAATGTAAGTAAATGAATATGTTATGGGTGTACAATAATGTAAGTACATTAATAGGTTAAGGGTGTACAATAATGTAAGTAAATGAATATGTTATGGGTGTACAATAAAGTAAGTAAATGAATATCCTATGGGTGTACAATAATGTAAGTAAATGAATATGTTATGGGAGTACAATAAAGTAAGTAAATGAATATGTTATAGGTGTACAATAATGTAAGTAAATGAATATGTTATGAGTGTACAATAATGTAAGTAAATTAATAGGTTATGGGTGTACAATAATGTAAGTAAATGAATATGTTATGGGTGTACAATAAAGTAAGTAAATGAATATGTTATAGGTGTACAATAACGTAAGTACATGAATATGTTATTGGTGTACAATAATGTAAGTAAATGAATATCTTATGGGTGTACAATAATGTATTTAAATGAATATGTTATGGGTGTACAATAATGTAAGTAAATGAAAATGTTATAGGTGTACAATAATGTAAGTAAATGAATATGTTATGGGTGTACAATAATGTAAGTAAATGAATATGTTATGGGTGTACAATAATGTAAGTAAATTAATAGGTTATGGGTGTACAATAGGGATGGGCGAATGTTTCGCAACATTCGAAAAACGGCACAAATTTTAACACATTTGTTCGTTCGATTCGAATTTCGAATGTTTACATAACATTCTAACATTCGATTTTCGAATGTTCGGTTTCGAATTTTACGATTACATTCGAAAATATTCTTTTCGGTAAATTTGAATTTAGATTGTAATAGTATTTCTAATGCTTTTTCTTTAAATGTAATATTCGAATTATGCAATATTCGAATTCGAAAAATTTGAATTTAGATTGTAATAGTATTTCTAATGCTTTTTCTTTAAATGTAATATTCGAATTATGCAATACGTGTATTCGAATTCGAAAAATTCGAATTTAGATTGTAATAGTATTTCTAATGCTTTTTCTTTAAATGTAATTTTCGAATTTTGCAATATTCGAATTCGAAAAATTTGAATTTAGATTGTAATAGTATTTCAAATGTTTTTTCTTTAAATGTAATATTCGAATTATGCAATACGTGTATTCGAATTCGAAAAATTTGAATTTAGATTGTAATAGTATTTCTAATGCTTTTTCTTTAAATGTAATATTCGAATTATGCAATACGTGTATTCGAATTCAAAAAATTCGAATTTAGATTGTAAAAGTATTTCTAATGCATTTTCTTTAAATGTAATATTCGAATTATGCAATATTCGAATTTGAAAAATTCGAATTTGTATTTGAATTCGAAAAATTCGAATTTATCTGTTTGTAATAGTATTTCTAATGCTTTCTTTAAATGTAATAATCGAATTATGCAATATTCTATATGGAAACATTCAAAATTATATATTTGTATCTATTTATGTATCAATTTACTTGATTCCAGCCCTACCACATGAACTATTGAACTTCTGAATAGTATTTGTTAAATAGAATGTTAAATTCGAAATTTCGAATGTGGACATTCGATATAATTATAAACATTCAAATTCAAAAGTGACATTCGAAAACTGTAAATAACATTTGATTTTCGAATTTTTAAGAATATTCGTTTTTATCGACATTCGGATTTAGAATTCGAATTTCGGTAATAACATTCGAAATTTGAAAATTTACACATTCGCCCATCCCTAGTGTACAATAATGTAAGTAAATAAATATGTTATGGGTGTACAATAATATAAGTAAATGAATAGGTTATAGGAGTACAATAATGTAAGTAAATGAATTTGTTATGGGTGTACAATAATGTAAGTAAATAAATATGTTATGGGTGTACAATAATGTAAGTAAATAAATATGTTATGGGTGTATAATAATGTAAGTAAATGAATATGTTATGGGTGTACAATAACGTAAGTAAATGAATATGTTATGGGTGTACAATAATGTAAGTAAATGAATATGCTATGGGTGTACAATAATGTAAGTAAATGAATTTGTTATGGGTGTACAATAATGTAAGTAAATGAATATGTTATAGGTGTACAATAATGTAAGTAAATGAATATGTTAAAGGTGCACAATAATGTAAGTAAATGAATATGTTATGGGTGTACAATAATGTAAGTAAATGAATATATTATGGTTGTACAATAATGTAAGTAAATGAATATGTTATGGGTGTACAATAATGTAAGTAAATAAATATGTTATGAGTGTACAATAACGTAAGTAAATAAATATGTTATGGGTGTACAATAATATAAGTAAATGAATATCCTATAGATGTACAATAACGTAAGTAAATAAATAAATATGTTATGGGTGTACAATAATGCTAGTAAATTAATATACTATGGGTGTACAATAATGTAAGTAAATTAATATACTCAGGGTGTACAATAAAGTAAGCAAATAAATATGTTATGGGTGTACAATAATGTAAGTAAATGAATATGTTATGGGTGTACAATAATGTAAGTAAATGAATATGTTATGGGTGTACAATAACGTAAGTAAATGAATATCCTATGGGTGCACAATAACGTAAGTAAATGAATATGTTATGGGTGTACAATAATGTAAGTAAATGAATATCCTATGGGTGTACAATAATGTAAGTAAATAAATATGTTATGGGTGTACAATAATGTAAATAAATGAATATCTTATGGGTGTACATACAATAATGTAAGTAAATGAATATGTTATGGGTGTACAATAATGTATATAAATGAATAGGTTATGGGTGTACAATTATGTAAGTAAATAAATATGTTATGGGTGTACAATCACGTAAGTAAATGAATAGGTTATGGGTGTACAAAAACGTAAGTAAATGAATATCCTATGGGTGTACAATAACGTAAGTAAATGAATACGTTATGGGTGTACAATAATGTAATCAAATTAATATGTTATGGGTGTACAATAATGTAAGTAAATGAATATCCTATAGGTGTACAATAATGTAAGTAAATGAATATGTTATGTGTGTACAATAATGTAAGTAAATGAATATGTTATGGGTATACAATAATGTAAGTAAATGAATATGTTATGTGTGTACAATAATGTAAGTAAATGAATATGTTATGGGTATACAATAATGTAAGTAATTGAATAGGTTATGGGTGTACAGTAATATAAGTAAATGAACAGGTTATGGATGTATAATAATGTAAGTAAATGAATATGTTATGGGTGTACAATAATGTAAATAAATGAATAGGTTATGGGTGTACAATAATGTAAGTAAATGAATAGGTTATGGGTGTACAATAATGTAAGTAAATGAATATGTTATGGGTGTACAGTAATGTAAGTAAATGAATAGGTTATGGATGTATAATAATGTAAGTAAATGAATATGTTATGGGTGTACAATAATGTAAGTAAATGAATATCTTATGAATGTACAATAATGTAAGTAAATGAATATGTTATGGGTGTACAATAATGTAAGTAAATGAATATGTTATGAGTGTACAATAATGTAAGTAAATGAATATGTTATGGGTGTACATTCAATAATGTAAGTAAATGAATATGTTATGGGTGTACAATAATGTAAATAAATGAATAGGTTATGGGTGTACAATAATGTAAGTAAATAAATATGTTATGGGTGTAAAATAACGTAAGTAAATGTATAGGTTATGGGTGTACAATAACGTAAGTAAATGAATATCCTATGGGTGTACAATAACGTAAGTAAATGAATATCCTATTGGTGTACAATTACGTAAGTAAATGAATATGTTAAGGGTGTACAATAATGTAAGTAAATGAATATCCTATGGGTGTACAGTAATGTAAGTAAATAAATATCCTATGGGTGGACAATAATGTAAGTAAATGAATATGTTAAGGGTGTACAATTATGTAAGTAAATGAATATCCTATAGCTGTACAATAATGTAAGTAAATGAATATTTTATGGGTGTACAATAATGTAAGTAAAGGAATATCCCATGGGTGTACAATAATGTAAGTAAATGAATATGTTATGTGTGTACAATAATGTAAGTAAATGAATATGTTTTGGGTGTACAATAATGTAAATAAATGAATAGGTTATGGGTGTACAATAATGTTAGTAAATGAATAGGTTATGGGTGTACAATAATGTAAGTAAATGAATATGTTATGGGTGTACATACAATAATGTAAGTAAATGAATATGTTATGGGTGTAAAATAACGTAAGGAAATGTATAGGTTATGGGTGTACAATAACGTAAGTAAATGAATATCCTATGGGTATACAATAACGTAAGTAAATGAATATCCTATGGGTGTACAATTACGTAAGTAAATGAATATGTTATGGGTGTACAATAATGTAAGTAAATGAATATCCTATGGGTGTACAGTAATGTAAGTAGATAAATATCCTATGGGTGGACAATAATGTAAGTAAATGAATATGTAAAGGGTGTACAATTATGTAAGTAAATGAATATCCTATAGCTGTACAATAATGTAAGTAAATGAATATGTTATGTGTGTACAATAATGTAAGTAAATGAATATGTTATGGGTGTAAAATAATGTAAGTAAATGAATATGTTATGGGTGTACAATAATGTAAGTAAATGAATAGGTCATGGGTGTACAATAATGTAAGTAAATAAATATGTTATAGTTGTACAATTATGTAAGTAAATGAATATCCTATGGGTGTACAATTATGTAAGTAAATGAATATGTTATGGGTGTACAATAATGTAAGTAAAAAAATATGTTATGGGTGTACAATAATGTAAGTAAATGAATATGTTATGGGTGTACAATAATGTAAGTAAATGAATAGGTCATGGGTGTACAATAATGTAAGTAAATGAATATGTTATAGGTGTACAATTATGTAAGTAAATGAATATCCTATGGGTGTACAATAATGTAAGTAAATGAATATGTTATGGGTGTACAATAATGTAAGTAAATGAAAAGGTTATGGGTGTACAATAATGTAAGTAAATGAATATGTTATGGGTGTACAATAATGTAAGTAAATTAATATGTTATAGGTGTACAATAATGTAAGTAAATGAATATGTTATGGATGTACAATAATGTAAGTAAATGAATAGATTATGGGTGTACAATAATGTAAGTAAATGAATATGTTATGTAAATGAATATGTTATGGGTGTACAATAATGTAAGTAAATGAATATGTTATGGGTGTACAATAATGTAAGTAAATGAATATGTTATAGGTGTACAATAATGTAAGTAAATGAATATCCTATGGGTGTACAATAATGTAAGTAAATGAATAGGTTATGGGTGTACAATAATGTAAGTAAATGAATATGTTATAGATGTACAATAATGTAAGTAAATGAATATGTTATGGGTGTACAATAATGTAAGTAAATGAATATGCTATGGGTGTACAGTAATGTAAGTAAATGAATATGTTATGGGTGTACAATAATGTAAGTAAATGAATATTTTATGGGTGTACAATAATGTAAGTAAATGAATAGGTTATGGGTGTACAATAATGTAAGTAAATGAATATGTTATGGGTGTACAATAATGTAAGTAAATGAATATCCTATGGGTGTACAATAATGTAAGTAAATGAATATGTTATGGGTGTACTGTAATGTAACTAAATGAATATGTTATGGGTGTACAATAATGTAAATAAATTAATATGTTATGGGTGTACAATAATTTAAGTAAATGAATATGTTATGGGTGTACAGTAATGTAAGTAAATGAATATGTTATGGGTGTACAGTAATGTAAGTAAATGAATATGTTATGAGTGTAGAATAATGTAAGTAAATGAATATCCTATGGGTGTACAATATTGTAAGTAAATGAATATGTTATGGGTGTACAGTAATGTAAGTAAATGAATATGTTATGGGTGGACAATAATGTAAGTAAATGAATATGTTATAGGTGTACAATAATGTAAGTAAATTAATAGGTTATGGGTGTACAATAATGTAAGTAAATAAATATGTCATGGGTGTACAATAACGTAAGTAAATAAATATGTTATGGGTGTACAATAATGTAAGTAAATGAATATCCTATAGATGTACAATAACGTAAGTAAATAAATATGTTATGGGTGTACAATAATGTAAGTGAATGAATATGTTATGGGTGTACAATAACGTAAGTAAATTAATATGTTATGGGTGTACAATAACGTAAGTAAATAAATATGTTATGTGTGTACAATAATGTAAGTAAATTAATATGTTATGGGTGTACAATAATGTAAATAAATGAATATGTTATGGGTGTACAATAATTTAAGTAAATTAATATGTTATGGGTGTACAGTAATGTAAGTAAATGAATATGTTATGGGTGTACAGTAATGTAAGTAAATGAATATGTTATGAGTGTAGAATAATGTAAGTAAATGAATATCCTATGGGTGTACAATATTGTAAGTAAATGAATATGTTATGGGTGTACAGTAATGTAAGTAAATGAATATGTTATGGGTGGACAATAATGTAAGTAAATGAATATGTTATAGGTGTACAATAATGTAAGTAAATTAATAGGTTATGGGTGTACAATAATGTAAGTAAATAAATATGTCATGGGTGTACAATAACGTAAGTAAATAAATATGTTATGGGTGTACAATAATGTAAGTAAATGAATATGTTATGGGTGTACAGTAATGTAAGTAAATGAATATGTTATGGGTGTACAGTAATGTAAGTAAATGAATATGTTATGAGTGTAGAATAATGTAAGTAAATGAATATCCTATGGGTGTACAATATTGTAAGTAAATGAATATGTTATGGGTGTACAGTAATGTAAGTAAATGAATATGTTATGGGTGGACAATAATGTAAGTAAATGAATATGTTATAGGTGTACAATAATGTAAGTAAATTAATAGGTTATGGGTGTACAATAATGTAAGTAAATAAATATGTCATGGGTGTACAATAACGTAAGTAAATAAATATGTTATGGGTGTACAATAATGTAAGTAAATGAATATGTTATGGGTGTACAATAATGTAAGTAAATGAATATGTTATGTGTGTACAATAATGTAAGTAAATTAATATGTTATGGGTGTACAATAATGTAAGTAGATTAATATGTTACAGATGTACAATAATGTAAGTAAATGAATATCCTATGGGTGTACAATAATGTAAGTAAATGAATATGTTATGGGTGTACAATAATGTAAGTAAATAAATATGTTATGGGTGTACAATAATGTAAGTAAATGAATATGTTATGGGTGTACAATAATGTAAGTAAATGAATATGTTATGGGTGTACAATAATGTAAGTAAATAAATAAATATGTTATGGGTGTACAATAATGTAAGTAAATGAATATGTTATGGGTGTATAATAATGTAAGTAAATGAAAATCTTATGAATGTACAATAATGTAGATTAAATAAACATTCTATGGTAAACCCTTTTTTTCAATATTTATAGAGCTGCATTTATGGGGACATAATAGTTCAAAAAGAAAGTGTTAGAGCATTGTATTATTGCTCTGTCACTTGCATATATTTATGTGTTTTTCGCCTTAAAATAAAATAAATACACAGTTAAATTCAGCTCAAGAGCAGCAGTGCATCACTGGGGCTAGCTAAGCACATCTGATGTCAAGATGCATATGGGCGTAGCCACCAATCAACAGTTAGCTCCAAGTTGTGCATTGCTGCTCTTGAGCCTACCTAGGTATTCTTTTTGGCAAATGATAATACGTGAACAAAGTAAATTTCATAATAGACGTTAAAGGGACAGTAAAGTCAAAGTTAAACTTAAAGGGACATTGAAAACCAAATAAAGTTCTGAATCAAGGATATGTCTGTGTCCTCTGGATGAGTTTTTCAGCTTGTTAGCATTCCTCAGTGAGATCCCATAAAAAAGGAAACAGAAAATTGCAACATAGTGTGAATCTGTGACGGCACTTTGAGGAAGTAGTTGTTTTGTAACAAATGACTACTCACATTTGTTGGAGCTTTCGACTAAGCTCAAGGATATGCGCACTCCCACTTTATACTGATGGGAAAACAGTACACTAGGCAAAACTTGGATACAAATTTATTTTAAAATATATAAAAGCGTCACATAAGCTTTGATAACACCACAATGTAAGGGTACAAAAGCAGATATGCTGTAACAAATGCTTCAAATCGTCAAACTTGCAAAGAGGTAAATGGATCAGCAGGAGTGTGACCGCCGAAACCAAAACCTCTTTAGTAGCAAGACAATAGCGCTAAGCACCCAGGTGTCCTGGCTAGTGTAGAGACGCGATAAAACTCAATATAGAACAGTTCAGTTCCGACGTACGTTTCGCTGGTATGCTTTGTCAAGGAATGTTAGTGCGCATGTCCAAGAGTCTTTTTAAACAATCCATTGATGAGTTTCTGCCAGGTTTGTGGTTACATCCTCCATTTTGGAAGTTGGCATTTAGGTAATTTGTCATTTAACAACTAGTATGTTTTTCAACTTCTTTCAGTTTTATACATGCATTGATATATGCATAGATGTTAAGATGGATAACCAGAATTGGGAAATTATGCATTATAATGTTATAGCATTATACATATATGCAAAACTTCAAAAAACATAATCACATTGTGCCTGCAATTAGTGTCTATACTGATGATATATGTAGGTATTTGTTTTTTTAACCCCTTATTGTGAAGGTATTAGTTATATCTTTTTTAGTTTAAGTGATGTTACTGACTATATGTCCTATGGACCATAATTAAACTACTAGCCTTATCATAAACCTAGTTGTGTCGCAATGTTTTCAAAAATAGATTTTATTTGTTAGCATGTAACATGTTTAAAAGCATATATTGTACTTATGTGTGTTTGCGCTGAAAAGTTATGATAGGATGTTGAGGTTACTGTTTCTAACTATGTGTTTAATTTTACATTTGGGGTTCCATATATTGAAAATAAGTTTGTGAAACATTCTAAAACTACCTAGCACTGACAATATAAGTGTGGACAAAGTAAAACATTTTTTTTTTTTTTTTATATATATATTTTTTTTTTTTTAAACTTTGTCCACACTTATATTGCATCTAATCTTAGATTCTTGCATTTCAAATAAAGATAGCAAAAGAATGAAGAAAATTTGATAATTGGAGTATATTAGAAAGTTGCTTAAAATTTCATGCTTTATCTGAATCCCGAAAGAAAACATTTGGGTTCAGTGTCCCTTTAATTGGATTGGATAGAGCATGACATTTAAGATAACTTTCCAATTAACCCTTTAAGGACCACAGCACTTTTCCATTTTCTCACCGTTTGTGACCATTTTTTTTTTTTTTTTTCTGCTGTGTTTGTGTTTAGTTAATTATCCTCTTACTCATTAAACTGTACCCACACATATTATATACCGTTTTTCTCGCCATTAAATTGACTTTCTAAAGACACCATTATTTTCATCATATCTTATAATTTACTATAAAAAAAATATAAAATATGATGAAAAAATGGAAAAAAAACACACTTTTTCTAAATTTGACCCCCAAAATCTGTTACACATCTACAAACAGCAAAAACACCCATGCTAAATAGTTTCTAAATTTTGTCCTGAGTTTAGAAATACCCAATGTTTATATGTTCTTTGCTTTGTTTGCAAGTTATAGGGCAATAAATACAAGTAGCCCTTTTCTATTTCCAAACCATTTTTTTTTTTCTTCAAAATTAGCGATAGTTACATTGGAACACTGATATCTGTCAGGAAACCCTGAATATACATTGACATGTATATCTTTTTTTTAGTAGACAACCCAAAGTATTGATCTAGGCCCATTTTGGTATATTTCATGCCACCATTTCACCGCCAAATGCATTCAAATTAAAAAAAATTGTTCACTTTTCCACAAACTTTTTCACAAACTTTAGTTTTCTCACTGAAATTATTCACAAACAACTTGTGAAATTATGGTACAAATGGTTGAAAATGCTTCTCTAAATTCCCCTTTGTTCAGAAATAGCAGACATTTATGGCTGTGGCATTACTTTTTGGTAATTAGAAGGCCGCTAAATGCCGCTGCGCACCACACTTGTATTATGCCCAGCAGTGACGGGGTTAATTAGGTAGCTTGTAGGGAGCTTGAAGGATTACGTTTAGCTTTAGTGTAGAGATCAGCCTCCCACCTGATACATGCCACCCCCTGATCCCTCCCAAACAGCTCTCTTCCCTCCCTCACCCCACAATTGTCCCCGCCATCTTAAGTACTGGCAGAAAGTTTGCCAGTACTAAAATAAAAGGCTTTTTTTTTCTTCTTTTTAAATATATTCTGCTGTGTAGGATCCACCCTTAGCCCCCAATCTCCCTGATCCACCCCCCCCCCCCCAAAGAGCTTTCTAACCCTCCCCCCACTATTTGCCACAATTTTGGGTACTGGCAGCTCTCTGTGTGGCTTTATTTAAAATAAACCCCACTTTTTCTGTAGTCTAGCTGCCCCTCCTCCATACCCTACCCCTCCCCCTCCCAGATCCCTTTTGAAAAGTTATTCACCCATCCTCTGTCAACCACCACCCTCCCCACCACTTCAAATTTTTAAATGTGGCCAGATCGCAGGCACGTGCGCGCACACGCCCCCCACCTCCAGCGCGCACCCAACAGTCATTTCCAACTGCTGGCCAGAAGTTTGCCAGCGATGGGCCGCCCTGCAATGACTCCCACCCACCAACGATCGGCACCATCGCTGGCCGATGTAGAGAGGGCCACAGAGTGGCTCTCTCTGCATCGGTGTGCCAAAAAAGGTATTGCAATGATGCATCACGGCAAAACCTTGAAAGCAGCAGGAAGTGATGAGGATCGCTTCTACCGCTTTAAAACCCTGAGGACATACAGGGTAAGTCCTTGGTTGTTAACTGACCGTTTTTGTAGGACATACCCTGTACGTCCTTGGTCGTTAACTTCTATTATCAATTTTGGTACTTAGTCCTCTTGATATCCTTTGTTAAAGAGTAATTATTGGTGCATGCACATGTCTTTAACCATCTAGCAGCAGTGTTTGCAACATTGTTTATAGCAATGTTATACATAGTTACAAACACTACTGCTATAGACACGCACCTGACTCACCTGTGCTCAATACCTTTGACTGAGTCTCCTGTGCTAATTTGCAGTTACTGACTCACCTGTGCTCATTAGCTGTGACTGACTCATTATGACTCACTGTGACTAACTCATCTTTTATCACTCGCTGTGACTGACTCACCTCTTATCACTCGCTGTGACTGACTCACCTCTTATGACTCATTGTGACTGACTCATCTTTTATCACTCGCTGTGACTGACTCACCTCTTATCACTCGCTGTGACTGACTCACCTCTTATCACTCACTGTGACTAACTCACCTCTGCTTACTCGCTATGACTGACTCACCTTTTATCACTCGCTGTGACTGACTCACCTGTGCTCACTTTCTGTGACTGACTCACCTGTGACGAAAAGAAGCAAGAGTGATGGCACTACTAATTTTTAATTATGTTAGGATGGGCTTGTAATAATCATCTGCTGGCCTTATAAACAATGTTGGTAGCCCGTAGGTTCTGTGTATTAACAAACACTTTTACTTATACAACTGTAGATAGTTGCAAAAAAGATACACTTATAATATTTCATGTGGGATTAGAGTGCTATGAGTATAGGGTGGTATACATAAAAAAAACATTCAATTAAAAGATTTAAACTTTAATAGATATATTTAAAAATGGGTGCTTTAAAATCAACTAGAGAAATATAGGGTTGTTCAGCATATATTATCCTAGGAACAATTTTCACCAGGATTTTAATGTACACAAGTTAAGGTCAGTAATAGTAATAGGATGAACAAGAGGAAACCTGTATTATAACTGTTTCTTCTAAGGAGGTGTTACAATTAAAGAGTGTGTCCAGTTCAGGTCTGGGGAAATCCCAGTGTGTACTGGTGTTTGGTGCGAATAGATTACATTACTAGAGCCTTTGTGCTTGCAGTAAATATTTCAAAACCAAACGTATGTTTAGCTGTAATAAACGAAGGATATTGATGCTTCTTAATATAACATGTGACCAATTTACTACCAGTTACTACCAGTTACTACTGCAATGTTATATATATGACTATATCTTATGGATTATTGGGTAAGTAATCCTGGGTATTATGTAAAAAAGCAGAGTAAGATTGCACTAGAAAAACCTATTTTATCAGAGGCAAATCTCTTTTTTTTTTTTTATTTGTAACCAACACATTTGTAAGACAATATTATGAGAAGCGAGACATACAGAAAAAAACAACAAAGAAGACCAATAACATCATCAAAGAAGAAGCGCCAATACATAAATTAAGGTCGCTCTTCTACAGGGTTCCAAATTTACATTTAGTCATGTAAATGATAAATTCACACTTGAATCCTGAATTTCTATATTTCTCATAGTAACTTGTTCCCACACCATATGTTGGTAGTTTTTGTCATTTTAATTTCTCAGAAGAACGAGATAAGAAAAAGGAAAAAAAGAAAGAAAGGAAGAGAAAAAGAAAAAAAAAGAAAAAAAAAAAAAAAAAAAAAAAGACAAAATTTGACTTTCCCTCGAGTTGCTTCCCCCCATCACTCAGGCCACTAATAAACTTCCGGTGAAATAGCATTAATTCGGCTGTAGATCCGGAAAATCATTACTCAATAGGGCCAATTCTAAAGATTCTGTACCTCTAAAGGGTGAAATAAGTATCAGTTGGATTTCTTTAGGCATACTGTTAATTACATTCTTCCATTTGGTTAGAAAGTATTTAACTTGTGCCTCCGAATTTATCGAGGTATCCATTTGTTCCATTATGAGTTGGTTTTTAAGTTTTTGAATAAATTCTGAGAGAGTAGGAGCTTTAAACGATTTCCAATATTTAAGGATCAACAGCCTAGCTGTCATTATTACCGTATTTAAATATGTTAAGTATTTATTCAATCCTTCTTTGTGGAAATCTATAAAGAAAAAAATATGATCTTCATTTAATTGTACGTGTGCTTTATTAATTTTATTTGTCCAAAAATTAATCTTATTCCAAAATTTCCTGACCTTGGGGCATCCCCAAAAGTAATGAATTATATCCGCTTTAGCTTGTCTACATTTAGGACAAAGAGAACCTAAGTTACCCCACGATGCTTTCATATGCGCTGTGATATAAATGTGGTTGATGATTTTCGTATGTGATTCTCTCCATGCAGCAGCAAGTGTTGATGCATCTGCACGCCTATAGCTTTTATGTATGGTATCAACTGAAACTTTCCACCAGACTGCTAATTTATTAACATTATCCAAGCCTCTCTGATTCAAAGCTAGTTTGTATAATGTAGTTATGTTATATTTCCCTGCTTTAAAAAGTATAAATGCGGGCTCTACTATTTCGGAAATTGTGACCTCTCGTGTGTCCTGTAGCAGGACCTGTAAGAAGTTCCGTATCTGAAAAAAGGAAAAGAAATCCTTATTAGAGATTCCATATTCTACGATTAACTCTTGCATTGATCGGCAAACTCCAGTAGCGGGATCCCTTAACTGTTCTATATATCTTAAACCCTTTTTTACCCAATCATTGAAGATTTTCGAGTTTAAAGCTGGTGTGAAGTTTGGGTTACCTGTTATAGTCAGAAGTTTAGAATAACGATGAGAACAATTTAACTTTTTAGATAATTTATACCAGGCCTGAATTACATTATAGATAACTGGCATCTTCTTAATTTTCCTTGGACATTTATCAGGGATACAATGAAGCAGGGCCTTCAAGGAATATGGCTGAACAAACGCTTCTTCTGTGGCTAAATCTGTGTAATAATCTGGCCCTGTTAGCCAGTCCAGAGCTATTTTAGAAATACACACTAGATTATAACACTCTATATCTGGCAATTCTAATC
This sequence comes from Bombina bombina, assembly GCF_027579735.1. NCBI lineage: Eukaryota > Metazoa > Chordata > Amphibia > Anura > Bombinatoridae > Bombina > Bombina bombina. Next base: position 220,102,342 of record NC_069505.1, read on the forward strand.
CCCCGTCATGTCTGGGTAATACTAGTTTATTATATGCAATGGCCTTTCTTTTCCCGTCCCATATGAATTGTGTGATTAGGTGCTTGATTATTTTTATGTCTGCTTGTTTTATTATAATTGGGAGATTTTGCATCAGATGTAAAATTTTGGGGAACGTCACCATTTTAAACAAATTAATTTTGCCAGATAACGTAAGGTAGAATTTGGCCCAATTTCCTAGATCACGTTTAATTTTAGTAATAATTGGCTTATAATTTAAGTCATACCATTCCTTACTATCCAGTGACAACGTTATCCCCAGATAAACAAAAGTGGAATTTGCTTCCTTAAAGTAATATGCCTGCGCTGAGTCTTTGAGTTTTTTGAGCCAGAAGATCTCTGATTTTAGCATATTAACTTTATACCCAGAGAAACTGCTAAATTCTTGGAGAATCTGTGTTAATATTGGTATATTACTCGCTGTATTAGCTGTCAAAACTAAAAGGTCGTCGGCGTACAGTAAAGTGGTAATTCTCCTCTTCCCTATTTTGATCCCCTCTATTTCTTTTCTTATATATATTACTAAAGGTTCAAGCGCTAAGTTAAAAAGGTAGGGGGAGAGTGGACAGCCCTGTCTCGAGCCTTTAAGAAGTGGGAAATTCGAGGTATGAGAATTATTAATCAAAATAGAGGTGTTAGCGGATTTATAGATTAATTTGACAAAGTTTAGAAAGGTACCCTCGACTCCATACCTGGGAAGAGTGGAAAATAGATGATCCCAGGAAATGGAGTCGAAGGCCTTCTCGGCATCAATTGATATTATTGCAGCATCAGGTGGTTCTAATGGACCGTTCTTTTCTGAGAAAAATTTATTTAATATCAATTGAAGCCTCCTCAGATTACGTGTTGCATTCCGCCCAGACATAAAACCAACCTGATCTTTATGTATGAGGGGGCCTATTATTAGCTTAAGTCTTTCAGCAAGTATGCTCATTAATATTTTGTTATCACTGTTTAAAAGAGAGATGGGCCAATATGAGCTGATCAGTTCCGGGTCTTTATTTTTTTTTAGAATTAGAACTATTTGCGAGGCTGAGAAATATCTAGAGGGGGGTTTTGCATCAGAGTAGTAACTGTTAAAAAGTAGTACTAGTGTCTGTACTATATCTTCTAACAGAATTTTATAGAGCTCTATGGGAATCTGGTCAGGGCCTGCTGCTTTATTTGTTGCTGTTTTTTTTATTGCCTTAATTACTTCATTATGGGTAATAGGGGCGTTTAGCGCCTCTTGTTGATCTATATTTAGTTTTGGAGTTTGAATATTTTGCAAGAATTTATGTTTAGCAGCCTGATCTGTTTTGTCTTTTGCATAGAGCTCTTGAAAGTATTCTGAAACATAATTAGTAATTTCATTAGGTTTAGTAATTCTACCTGAAGGAGTAATAAGAGCCTCAATCATGACTTTCTTATTTTTGACTTTAGTAAGGCCTGCTAAGAGTTTCCCAGCTTTCCCCCCATGTCTATAAAAGAATGATCTAGTTCTAAGGGTGTCTAATGCAGCCCTTTGTGTAAGGAAGGTTTCTCTTTCCTTTTTACGGTGTTGGTAGATCTGCCAAAATTTTTGTGAGGGATCACTAACATATGAGTTATAGGCGTTGCGCAATTGGTTCGCTAAATGTATATCATTCTTTGTCATGATCTTTTTTTGAATTACTAGGTAGGCCTTAATTTCCCCCCTGATTACAGCTTTAAAAGATTCCCACAAGGTTTCTGCCTGAATAGACGGGGAAAAATTTATTTCAAAAAATTCCTGCCATTTTAATCTCAACCATGCTTTAAACTTAACATTCTCCGACAAATATCTAGGGAAGAATAACCTGTTAATAGTGCCTTCTGGTGTATTCCTTAATGTGATCTTTAAAGTGAGAATCGCATGATCTGAAATAACCACCTCTTTTATGTCTGCTAACATGTCTAGCCCCAGCATATTTTCAGCTACAAGAAAATAGTCTATCCTTGACATTGTTTGATATGAGTGTGACTCGCATGTGAAATGCCTTATGTCAGGGTTCTGTATCCTCCATATATCTTTCATATGAAGGAAATTCATAAAATTTTTAAATATTTTTGATTCTTGTTTACTGTTTCTATTTAGGGCTGGTTTAAGTCTATCTAGCATCGGGAATATAGTTAAATTAAAATCGCCAGCTATAACAAGGTTCTTTGCGTATAAATTAAAGAGAAGGGTCTGTAATTTGTCCCAGAATGCTCGGTCTATTTTATTGGGGGCATAAAGATTACATAGGTTAAAGACTATACCGTTGATTAAGATTTGTAGGATCATATATCTATCCTCTGGGTCCAATACTAGATCTATTATCTTATATTGGAGATTTTTATTAATAAGGAATGCAACCCCCTTCTTCCTATTCTGACATGAAGTCCCTTTGACCTCCCCTACCCATCCCATCTTAAGTTTCAAAAGTTCCGCTTCCCTCAGGTGAGTCTCCTGTAGGAAGACTATATCTGGCTTATAGCGTTTAAGTTGTGATAAGATTTTTTTTCGTTTTTGCGGTGACGTAATGCCACCAACGTTCCACGAAGCTAAATTAAGATGGGGTCTTATTTGAACCTATGTCGTGGGGGTATGTCCAGTAGCGTGTTGTGAGGGGGAAAGCACGCGAGGGTAAGAGAAAACGGAAAGCAGAGGAAAAAAAAAAAAAAAAAAAAAAAAAAAAAGGGAAGAGAAAAGAAAACCCTCGGCTGGGTTAACATTGCCACCTATCAGCATCATAATTATAATTATAAATAACATAAATCAATATACAATATGTTTTCTATCTTTACAGGGTAATACCTTTTTTATGTGCAAATTCTCTGACCTCCCTGGGGTCGCTCATGGTCATAGGTTCGCTTTCCGAAAATATTCTTATTTTGGCTGGGTATACAACAGTAGCCTTAATGCCACTAGCAATGAGTTTGGAACAGAGGGGTGTCATCTCTTTACGCTGAATCATTGTTTCAGACGAAAAGTCTTGAAAAATAAGTATTGACTTATCTTGGATTGAAAAGGGGATTCTTTTTTTATAGAGCTGCATGACTTTGAGCTTGTCCTGAAAGTTCAGGAATCTTGCAATTATAGGTCTGCTCTTGTATGAGCCGTCAGACAGATTTTTTAATGGCCCTATACGGTGTGCCCTTTCAACTGCCAGCGGGAGGATGTTAAGGTCTATACCCAGTGCCAGTGGTAATGTCCTTGATACAAACTGAATGAGATCGGTGAAATCTGCGGTCTCAAGTAGACCAATTATTCTGATATTGTTACGTCTATTCCGGTCTTCGAGCTCATTCAGTTTGCACTGGACATTAGCCAGTTGTGTTGCTTGTTCTCGTATAGTAGTTGCTTGCTGTGCATTTGTATCTTCTAGATCTGAAGTGCGCTGTTCTAAGTCGTCTAACCTATTTGTGAAAAGCTTTACCTCAGTAGTAAGGTTTGCAATCTCAGCTTTGAGATAGTCAAATTGGGGTATCATAAGATCTGAAATTTGCTTGACTATGTCTTGAGGCTCCCTAACTGTGTCTGCCATGTTACTTGATGGTGTTACATTTACTAAATTGTCTGTACTAGTCCTGGACTTTTTATCTCTTGTTTTGGGTGGCATAACTAGAGTGTTTAATTTGTGATTAGTAATAAATTTATCCATATAGTGATAGTGTAGGTGTAACACAAAAAAAGAAAAAAAAAGAAAAAGAAAAAGAAAAGAAGTGATGTGTTGCAAAAAAAAAAAAAAAAAAACAGTGATAGTATATTATAGATGCTGTGGATGTGGAGGTAGATCTAATGGGTGTTAGTTATTAGTGGTGAAAAAGTGAGGGAATAATTCAATCAATTTTGTTTAATGGGGGGTGTATAAGGACCTTTCAGCTCCTGTAACCAGGTCTATAATAGGTGAGTAGTATATTTATCCAGGTAAGTAGGGTTCTTTTAAATCCAAAATGACAAGTAATAGTAGGGAGGCAGAAAAACAAAAACAATCTCAGAGTAACAAGGTAATCAGGGTTGGACCATAGGAGCTTAAAAAAAATAGCAACAGACCAGCAAGTACATTTTATACCTTAGGTAATCTTATTAAGACTGTCACCCTTGCTAGGTTGTAGCCATGTGTTAGGGCCTGCGTTAGTTGCAGGCTCAAAAATAAGTGAAAAAAAATGAAAAACTGAGCTAAAATTAAAGAAAAAATTACAAAAAAAAAAAAAAAAAAAAAAGCCAGCTACAATCTGCAGCTAACAACAATCGAGATACAATGGTATAACAAAAAAAACAACCTGCAAGGAAAAAAAAAAAAAAAAAAAAGAAAAGAAGGAAAGCAAACTCAACAAGAAAAATAGAAGAAAAAGGCAAAAAAAAATGAGCAAAAAAAGTCTTAAGTCAGGCCCGTGAGGAAGGGGCTTAGTGTCCAGCAAGCAAGAGTTCAGCTAATTATACATGAGCTTATGTCAAGCAGAAGGGTAGAAATTTTAGTAGCAACATTCACATATGCGGTAGAAAGTTGTCCAAAGTCACAGGCCTGCCAGTATTTTAATTTAAGCCTTAATAGTGCAGAGTGGAGTGCAAAAAGCATAAAGGAAGTAGGCAGAGTGTCCAGCGTTATTAATTTAGCAAGCTTGGGTGGTTTGTGAAGTTTAAATTTATATATCCTTAGTCAAATGTAAGAAACATGTTGAAGCAAGCAGGGTCATATAATTTTAGTCTTTGACAACCTTACCAGTACGTTGACAGCATCACTTTGTGTGCCTTCTACGATAGCAGGCTAACTGTAATCCAGCTGAATGCAGGCAACTCCGATTACAATCAGTATTCAGGATCCGGCCCGGACAATAGACACTGAAGATATAGCTGCTTTTAGGTGAATCAATTTGGTCCGGGCAGAGAAGGCTTGGTCCGTTGGGGCTACTCTTAGGTACTTCCAGGGTATCTGTAAGCAGACCTTATGAGCGGTGACCTATATAGGCCCCGGTGTAGAAATTTCTGAGAGCGGGCCTCTCATACAGGACCAGGCTGTATGTGCTGTGCGTATTTCCGCTCACCGGACAGCATAGGTTGGTTGTGGGTATATATATAATCATCTGCTGGCCTTATAAACAATGTTGGTAGCCCGTAGGTTCTGTGTATTAACAAACACTTTTACTTATACAACTGTAGATAGTTGCAAAAAAGATACACTTATAATATTTCATGTGGGATTAGAGTGCTATGAGTATAGGGTGGTATACATAAAAAAAACATTCAATTAAAAGATTTAAACTTTAATAGATATATTTAAAAATGGGTGCTTTAAAATCAACTAGAGAAATATAGGGTTGTTCAGCATATATTATCCTAGGAACAATTTTCACCAGGATTTTAATGTACACAAGTTAAGGTCAGTAATAGTAATAGGATGAACAAGAGGAAACCTGTATTATAACTGTTTCTTCTAAGGAGGTGTTACAATTAAAGAGTGTGTCCAGTTCAGGTCTGGGGAAATCCCAGTGTGTACTGGTGTTTGGTGCGAATAGATTACATTACTAGAGCCTTTGTGCTTGCAGTAAATATTTCAAAACCAAACGTATGTTTAGCTGTAATAAACGAAGGATATTGATGCTTCTTAATATAACATGTGACCAATTTACTACCAGTTACTACCAGTTACTACTGCAATGTTATATATATGACTATATCTTATGGATTATTGGGTAAGTAATCCTGGGTATTATGTAAAAAAGCAGAGTAAGATTGCACTAGAAAAACCTATTTTATCAGAGGCAAATCTCTATGATAAATATGTATGGACAGAATTCATTGTCTGTCTTATCATAATATTAGAAGCCCTCTTGTTTTATATATATAGCACCACAATCACAAGGATCAGGGTTATTTATTAAACAAATCAACAACCATCAAATAACCTGTGTGGGGTAAAGTAACTCGTAGTGGTGATGTATTCACATCTAGCTAAGCACTTCAATATTGTGTATTGCAGGCTTTGATATTTATATCCATTCACTGTAATAGGTAATTAGCCACAGTAATTTGCTCACTGTCCTAGATATTGGATCTAAGATATATAGCGGTTTTTACGTATTACAAGTTTATTTATCAAATATTAAGTGCCTGTGGTTGGTTTGTGCCGTTGCTAGAAGCCATTCACATATATTGTTTTTTCACCATCCTATATTTTGACATAGTTGTAAAATTGTTTAGAGGTATGTTAAGTAATCTACCGCTAGAGATTTTCAATTCATCTGGACATATGTATAAAGCTGAATATTGTCCCATGTCTTATATTAATAAAAATGTAACTGATAAAGTTATCCTCACCTTTCCCTAAATGGGCTAGTACCAGCAACGCTACTCATTCTGTCAGTTCAAATGTTAAAAGAGCATACATGTATTTGCTGTTACTTTAATTGTTAGCGACATATATTTAACAATATAGTATTATAACAATAGTGTATCCGCATATGGCTAAGGACTTTGTATTGGTTTAGAGTTTGTTACTTGTACTTGACTATACAGTTGGTTTACCCCAATTATGCCTTTATATCATATCTAAACCCCCAGCCTTAGTACTCGCTTAACTAATATTTCCAGGTGACAGTTAATTGCTCTTACAAGTAATATGCACCGTCTTATTAGCCCCAACAGTGTAAGTTTCAACATAGATATTAAGTTGTATCATTTAGGGCTACATAAAATATAGGTTGCTAGTCTCTTCATAGATTGCACCTTGGCAGTTAATCTGTTAACCAGAACATGTAAGAGCTCAAGTCAATGACGGCTGTTCACGGAGTCAAGCTCCCAATGACTGACCTGTTTAATCTGAGAATTGTCAGCTCAGCTATCTTATTTACAACCCTAATATTAGACTAGAGCATTTTAAACGAAGGGTCCCATATGCCCTTTTGTAACAAATATAATATAATTGATTCAATATTTGTTAGTAAAATGAGTTTTTGTTGCTCTTTTGTAAATGGAACCCAGGAGTCACTGATTACTCTAGTTAACAGTACAGTGAGACAGTTTTTATGTTAAGTAATTTCAGTAAAAAGCTGAGCAGAGATAATGCTTAAACCTGTTTCTAACAGCGTAGTCTGACTCTGCGATGAATAGCTTAGCAAGGAGATTTGTAGATTGAATTGGTTTTAGAGCAGTAAGAATCCTTACACAACTGAAGAGGTAAAGTCTGTTAGTTTCCTACTGTCTTCACACACACACACCCGATCAATACATACACTCACAGTAACTCACAGTAACAGGAAGGAATCCGGCGATGAGCAGTACCATGGGTTAACAGCTAAATATAGGTAAAGAAGAATAAGTTCCATTGTTTGAAATGGCAATTGGTATGTAAGACAGTACAAAGTTCCGTGTATACACAAGTCTACATAAGATATAGTAAGGTTGAAGTGAGAAACACTTTGGTACCTGACCTCCACGGAGCGTTCAGAGTTTACACTGCAGCGGGTGTGTGCGTGACTCACTTCCGGTCCTGCAGATGCTGTGTCCTCGCTGAGAGGTTTTGCAGACAGCTGACTCCTGTCAGCGTAACGGTAACTTGAATGAGTGATTCCTGGCAAAAGTCTGTGAAGAGGTTGCCCAATATAATGGGAGAAGAAATATGTATCGATATTGCTTTATATAATATCAATTAGAGCTTAGCTGTAGAACTGTAGGAGATTGCTTAAGACACAGCAGAGAAATCAGAGAGAAATGAGCTCTCAGATTAACTGCGGTGCATATGTCCTTCAATATTCAGGCAATGAGTTACAGGAACAGGAAGCCTTATAAAAGGTTAGAGGTTAAACAGGTGATATACCTTAAAGGTATATCACACCTTTCCCCTAACATGTTTCGGCAGATACTTCAGTTTTATCAAAGGCGGGGCGCCGCAGCGTCAGCGGCTTTTTGTAGTGTTTAGCCACGCCTATCGTTTGAAACTGGCGAATCGGATTATGTGTGTATATGATGCATTACTGCATCCAAGATCCTTTTTTCCTTGTATGTGTTGTCGGCAAATTACTGACCTATATTTTGTGACTCCACTATTAATTAATGACAAAGGAACTAAGTATAGACATCCATTATAGTTGTTTGCACTAATGCATTACATCACTACTTTGTATTGGTTTGTATAAAACCTCAGCAGCTAATATCTCAGTTATGAGGTCTAAACTATAACTAAATTATAATTTCTGTTTATTGAACTATAGATAGTTGATGAACTCATAGCGTGAACTTACATGTTATTTATCTACATATGAACTACATTCATTTCTGTGCGGTGTGCTTCATTATGTGGTGTATCAGATAAATATCTAAACTGCCCTATTTGAGTTCAGAATAACTTAACTCTCTATCTATTCGTCCTCTCTCGTTCATAATTTGTGGTGCAAGGAAAAAGTGATGCTAAGTGAATGTGGTGAAGTGAGTGTAATGAACAGAAAATAAGAAAACGTTATTAATTTAATAAATCCATATAAATAAAATATAATAATTATTCTGTGTTTGTGTCATTATTTTCCTTTGTGAAAAAAACAGCTTTAACTAATGTTATCCCATAAATATTGGTTAGTATGTAAACCCTTATATCAATTCCGTGAATGGTATATATGTGTGTGTATCTTTGTGGCCAAAACAACTTAAACCTGCTATAACTGTCCAAATATATGTGAGAGTCATTGGGGAAACACCTATTAGTGTAAAATGAAAAAATAATAATAATTCTGTCCTGACATTCTGAACAGGTACTAGAATTATTTTTTAGTATGTTTAGAAATATGTGTGTATCAAACCAGGATTAAAATTAAATTATAGGTCAGTGAAAGTCACTATCAGAGAGGAGAACAGAGCTAAGAGCTAATAATATGTTACAGAATGATACCTGAAATGTTTGTATGTTATTACAGATATGTAAGAAGTTATTATTTTCATTTAGGCTTACTGGGGAATCTTCTAAATTTCCCCCTCTAATTCCCAGGGATATTTTTTCCAAACCATAACAATAAAATTCTGATGTTTTTCCTTGATGTTGAGTTAGGGAATGGTATGCCACACTTGTGATGTTTTTGTGGTTTCTTAAATCTCTTTCAGCATTTCTCACATTACTGAGATGCTCCAGAATTCTAATACTTTTTGAAATCCAGGTTCTCAGCAACAGAAACCTAGCGACCCCTATAACTAGTTCAATAAATAATTTATTTTTCATTCTAGACTCTGCTTGAAATAGAAAAAAAGACTATGTCTCGAGAGACTGATATCTCTGTTTTTAGTATCCTTGAGAGTAGAAAACTTATTTTATTCCAATACTGTCTGACTAAAGTACAGTCCCAAAAATAATGCACAATATCTGCCCCTTTATCGCCACATTTCACACATTTATCTTTAATTTGGCTGTTCCATCTTGACATAGCACAGGGTGTAAGGTATGTTTGATTAAGTAAGAAGATATGTGCTTCTCTAAAATTAGTAGAAGTAAAGATCTTGTTTATTCTATTGATACTATTACGTATATGATCTTCATTACACTCTCTGAACCCCTTCAGATGCCATTTTTTAACAATCAGTTTTAAATTTAAACTGCCCTCGTGTCGCAGAGACTCATTATACAATTTTTTAATCGAGAAATCTCCCGCTTTACTTAAATTAAAGTTCAGCATAAGTGGAGGCCAATCCCAATCCTTATTTTGGAGGTATAATAGCTTGTTAGCTAGGTTCCTTAATTGTAAGTAAGCAAAAACAATTTGTTGGGTAAGTCAAATTCAGTTCTTAACTCCTCAAACGCTTTGATCTGTGGAGTTTCTGTATTGAAATTAATCATTTGGCCAATATATATCAATCCCTTTCTTTTCCACCTGTGAAAGACTGCAGATTAACGCTTCAGGAAAAAGGGGATATCCGGTTATTGTTAGATAGTTAGATATTGTAAAGTTGACTTTTAATTTTTTACAATACTGATGCCATGCTTTTATAATAACCATAACTGAGCTGATCTTTTTGATCTTCTTTGGTATATCTGGTCCTTTAGTATGCAGTAAAGCCTTTAGAGAGTAGGGTTTCACTATTCCCTCTTCCAATGGCCTTGCTGTATAATATTCCTTATCTAAGAGCAATTCGGCTGCTATTTTAACAAGACATGCTAAATTATATTTTCCTATATCTTGAAGTGCGAATCCTCCACATTCCTTTAAGAAAGAGAGTATTTTAAGAGAGATTTTTTTTCTTTTCTTACCCCACAGGAAATCAATTATATTTTTATTGAATGCTTTAATATCTGTGGTCTTAATAAGTAGCGGTAGAATCTGCATTTTATACAGTATTTTTGGGAAAATAATCATTTTAATTAAGCTAACTTTGCCTGACAAGGCCAAAGGTATATATTTCCATACATTTAACTGGTCAAAGATTTTCTGTAAAATTGGTTTGACGTTCAGATCATACCAGAACTTAGGGTTCTTACTAAGAATAATTCCTAGATATGTAATCTGATCTACTACCTTATAATGGATTAAAATATTAGATTATTTTTGTTTATTGAGCCATAAAAGCTCAGTTTTATTAGCATTGACTCTATAGCCCGAGAAGGAGCTGTATAGTTCTATTATATCCATTAATTGTGGGATATTCTGTTTACTATTTCTTAGGAATATCAAAACATCATCAGCATATAACAAAATCTTCTCCTCTATATTATTACAAACAATCCCTTGCATCTCTTAACAAATTTTAATGGCTAGTGATTCGATAGACAAGTTAAACAAAAAAGGCGACAAGGGACAGCCTTGTCTTGTACCTCTTTTCAGAGCAATTTCTGCAGATTCCACTCCATTCACTGAAATTACAGATATCGGATTATTGTATATTGCTTTGATATAATTTAAAAAGGGGCCTGAGAAACCAAACTTAGACAGTGATGTGAAAAGATGGTCCCACTGCACCGCATCAAAAGCTTTTTCTGCATCTATGGCTATTAGAGCTGCATCTTCTTTTATCCCCTGATGATTGTCTGTTAGATCATTAAAATATTCAATAATGATGCATGCTTTGCGTATGTTTACCACAGAGCTTCGATTGTTCATAAACCCTACCTGATTCATGTGTATAATATTACCAAAAAAAATTTGTAATCTTTCCGCGACTATTATTTCTAGAATCTTTTAGTCCACGTTTAGTAGGGAAATAGGTCTATAAGCATCTGGCTTCTCGGGGTCCCTTCCTTTTTTATATATCAAAATTGTAATAGCTTTGGTGAAGCTCTTTGACATTATAGCATTCTCTAAATAATACGAATTATATAATTTGGTCAAGTATGGTGCAATTTCTTTTTTTAATATTTTATAAAACTCGGCTGGTAAATGATCCGGCCTGGGTGCTTTATTTAGTTTAATCTTATTAATTGTTATTTCTACTTCTTCTACCGTAATAGGCTGATTGATTGTGTTGGCTTCTTCCATTGTTATTTTGGGGGTAGTTATTGAATCCCAAAACCGCATCTTACTCACATGCACCATAAAAATTGCTATATATTTGATGAAAGATCTCATTTATTTCTGTCGGGTCGTGTATGTATGTATCTCCTACTTTTATTGCCGATATTATATTAGTTTTTTTTTCAGATTTAACTAATTTCGCTAGGAGACTACCTGTTTTATTTCCAAATTTCATAAACTTTGCTTTAGTTTTGAGATCTTCTCTAATGGTTTCTTGTGTATAAAATGTGTCCCTTTCTTGTTTTGCCTGGGTATAACTGGACCAGTTATTCTTTGTAGCACTTAGTAAGTATCTGTTGTAAGAATTTATTACTTGATGCGTTAATTGTTCTTCTCTTCTCTTTCTTTTCTTTTTAAATGTGGCCATGAAATGTATTATTTCTCCCCTTAACACCGTTTTAGCTGTTTCCCACAGTATCTCTACCTATTATCTAAATACTCTCTATTCAAATTTAAAAAAATATTCAATTTTTCTCTCAACATAGCTACGAAGGTTGCATTTTTCAGCATGTATTTTGGGAAGTGGAAAAAATTTCTTTTAGGGCCTCTTGGTAACACTTCCTCTAGAGTATGTTCTAGAGTAATAGGAGCATGATCATATATAACCACATCTTTTATGTCTGCCTTTGGATCGACCAACAGCAAAGGCTCAGATATAAAAAAAAAATCAATCCTAGATAGTGATTCTAGCGATTTTGATAAGCATGTGAATCTTTGAAGATCTGGATGTTGGAGTCTCCAAATATCATGAACTTTCAATGTTTTTTTAAATGTATGCAGGATTCTCATTTCCTTTGATATTCTAGAATCCTTTTTCCTACCTTTCGTGCTTTTCCTATCTAATGGGAATCTAGGTGTTAAATTAAAATCGCCAGCAATTATTAGATTTTTTCAGTATAGTTTAACAATAATACCTGCAATTTATTCCAGAATTCCAGGTCCAAATTATTTGGGCCATAAACGTTACACAATGTATAAATCTTTTTTTTTATTTCTATTTCAATAATAATATAACGTGCATTGTCATCTATTTTGACTTCAAGAATTTTATATTCTACATTCTTGCCAAATAATATAGCTACGCCCTTTTTCCTTTCTGAACATGGAGTGGCAACTACTTCTTTTACCCAGTTAACTTTTAATTTAGCTAATTCTGTTGCCGAAAGTCTAACTTCCTGAAGGAAAGCAATATCAGTATTTAATTTTTTAAGGTGCTTTAAGATTGTCTTTCTTTTAATAGGGGACCCAATACTACCAACATTCCACAAGGTAAAATCTAGTGAGTTCCTTATACCCTGTGTCATAGTATTATTCTATACAAGCTGCCAACCGCCATCATTTTCCTTAACTGCTAAAAGTATCCTAAATCTTTCATACCGGTGAAGGCTGATATAAGAAAAAAAAAAAAAAAAAAAAACAAGACAAAAAAAACAAAAAAAAAAACACCCGTACAGATTAAAATTTTAACACTGTTCATAGTTAGGTCATGCATCCTGACAAACTGTGACATTATATTTTTTAGCTTCTTCACTATTCTGAAAGGACTTAAAGCCATCCTTACCTCCTACTTTCAAAATAGCAGGATAGACTACAAATGCCTGGAGCCCCTTTTGAATAAATTGCGAACACAACTGTGACATTATTTTTCTTTTATTCGAGGTTTCCAGGGAAAAGTCTTGAAAGATAAGGACTTTTCTGTCATCCAACAAAAGTGGTTCTGTAAGTTTTTTAAAGTATTTTAAGATTTCAGCTTTGTCCTTATAGTTCAAGAATTTTGCTATCACTAGCCTAGTGCGAGATCTATCAATATGGTCTTCACCCAAGTATTGCTTGCTTAGGCGCAATCTGTGTACCTGCTCAACTATAATTTCTGATCCTTCCCTTTGTATACCTAGTTTCCTCGGTATCTCTTTGGTAATAAGTACTTCTAAATCTTTATTTACATATTTTTCAGATATGCCTATAAATCTTAGATTATTTCTTCTTGATCTATCTTCTGCTACATCCGCACTATCTTGTAATTTTACAATTTGTCCGGATAGTTCTTCAATCATATTACTTTTAATAGCCAGTTGGTCCTCTAAGTTAAAGATTCTATTTTCTATTTCTCCTATTCTCGCATTAAAGTGTTTTAACTCATTCGATACCGTTGATATCTCTAACCTGAGATTATCAAACTGTGGCATCAGTAAAGCAGAAATTTGAGTTATTAGCATTTGCGTGTCTATATTTACAAGTGGCGTATTTGAGCTATCTAAATTCTCTTGTGTGGATTCAGTTATATTTTTATTCTTGTTTCTTTCCCTAGTTTTAGCTGCCATTATAGCTGGAGACTTATCTTTTGAATTTTGAATAAACTTATCCATTGAAGGTCACTTTTCCTTTTTACTGTGAAGAGATGACGTAGGAGGGGAAAAAAAAAAAAGAAAAAAAAAGGGTGTGTGGTGAAAGTAGTTGTAGTGTGTAGGAGCCCCTCGGGCGGGTGTGAATCTAGGTGTTCAGGCGCTAGGCCAAACTCTACATATATAATAATGATGAAGTGAGTGCTAGTGTGACATAAAATACCAGTGGAAGAAAAAAAAATGTGGGAAGTGTCTTAAATGAGCTGTGAGTAAATAGTGTAAAGTGTGTGAGGGAGAACAAAAGAAAAAAAAAAAAAAAAAAAAGGAACACCTCCTAGGTCAATATATCAATCAGCTATTTAGTAGAGTTTGAATAAAAGATATCAGATACCCAACAGAAAATAACTTTTGGTGTTAGGCAATGTACAGTTTTCTGAACTATTTTATGTCTATGATTTTAACCTCTTAACTAATTTTAGGAGCAGTTTTTATCACTGCAGAAGGATATTCTGTAGGTATATTAATTCTATTTGTGCTTATTGCTCATGTACATTCAAGAACCAACTTCTATATAAATTTTACAGTGCCAAAAGTATGGTGCTATAGATCTTATTCAATATAGGACATTCAGTCTTAGATTAACTAAAACAAATTTCAATTCACTTTACACTCTTCTGTTTTAACAACGTGGCCTATCAAGCCTTCCAAGTACCAGCTTGAACCAGGTGCCAGATACTTAACTGGGTTCTTTACACTCCGCACACAGCACAGGCCTCTTGTGGTGAGCTCCCAGACTTACATACTAGACACCCTGCCTATTATTCCTGATAGTATGAGAAGAGATGTTTTTAACAAATAGCATACTCTGAAGCTTATTCATTGCAGCTCAATTGGTCATGGATTAATTTATGACATATTTCTTTATCAAGAGAAACTATCAAACTGTCCAGATATCAGATTGAACCAGGTACCTAGTTCTTCACTGGGTTCTATACACATTAAGCACAGCACAATCCTCTTGCATGCTAGTCCCAGGCTTGCATACTAGGCGGCCTGGGTATTCTTCTTGTTAGTATGGTAGGACTTTCATTCAGTTTGGTACTCCATCTCTTTTTCATTACATGATAAGACAGTCCTAAATTAGTTATAGCCAAGTTTTATATCAAGATCAATATCAGCTGTCAGTCTTTTCCAGGTACCAACTTGAACCTAGTGCCAGTTTCTTCACTGGGTACTTCACACCCCATACACAGCACAAACCTCTTGCACACTTATCCCAGGCTTACAAACCAGGCACTCAATATATTCTTCGTTATGATATATTGCAGTTAATTCCCCTCTAGCTCAGGCTCTGCTTTGTACCTGCAGGGTTGCTCTTTTATGCATATTTCAGGTCTGGGCTATAAATTTAACCCCAGGGTTTTCTTTTCCTTTTTCTTTCTTTTTATATCTGTATCCTTTCTCTTTTCCTTTTTGCGGCAGATTTAATAGGATCAAATGTGTAAGTGCGGGGCCTACTGACTCTGTTTTGTGTGTAACAGTTTTCTTCACTGGGGCAAACAATACATAACACCTGCCTGAAAAAAACTTGCTGGATTTCAGAGTCCTGGGTCAGTGACTCTCTTTATAATATCACACTGTTATAAGCCTTCACAGCAACTTCCCCCTGTATATTACAAAGACCAAGTATCACATTCCATCTGAATTATTTGTCTGTCTTTTTTCAACCAGAGGTGACGTAGATTAGGCAGATCAAGCAAATGATTATCTCAGTCCTTGATGTTATCTTGGTTTTTACCGGATATCAGACAGCATCTTCCCTGCACCCGGACTAATGGAGCTGCATACACGCTTCTCACATCCTTATAGTCAGAAAAAGAGAATACCCTCGCACCGGCCTTTACAACACATAATCATCTGCTACATTAGTACTTATCTTGAAGGATGGCTTTTTTCTCTGATAAGTCATCAGCCTTCGAGGACCATGTCCGTGTCCATGAACAGCGTTGCTCCTGCGATAGAGCTCTACCAGCTGTGAGAGATTTTCGGTGGAGTGCCTTTGGAACCTCTGTGTCATGTACCCTCTGAGCGTAGCCTGCTGTGGCTTCACGATAGTCGGTGAACAACGCTCCCTGTCTGGTACTCTTTGCTCTGCTCTTTTCTGGGCCTAGAGCCTGTGACTGGCGGTTGGAGTATACTCAGAGCAAACGCTGTCTGCGCGCCTCTCCGATGTCACCGCCCAACGGAAATCCCCCCTCAGAAAGAGTCATGAGACTGAATTTTGTGCACTTTGCCAAATCTATCTGTTATAGATTTGACGGGAAGTAAATGTTTGCAGATTGAACAGTTCCTGCATTTAAAGGGACACTAAATCCAAATATATTCTTTCGTGATTCAGATAGAGCATGACATTTTAAGCAACTTTCTAATTTACTCCTATTATCAAATTTTCTTCATTCTCTTGGTATCTTTATTTGAAATGCAAGAATGTAAGTTTAGATGCCGGCCATTTTTGGTGAACAACCTGGGTTGTTCTTGCTGATTGGTGGATAAATTCACCCACCAATAAAAAAAAGTGCTGTCCAGAGTTCTGAACCAAAAAAAAGAAGCTTAGATGCCTTCTTTTTCAAATAAAGATAGCAAGTGAACGAAAAAAAATTGATAATAGGAGTAAATTAGAAAGTTGCCTAAAAAATGCATGCTCTATCTGAATCACGGAAGAAAATAAAATTGGGTTCAGTGACCCTTTAAAGTTCCCTAATGCTATAGGATTACATTTAGTTCTCCTTCTAACGAAGTGACTGAGGCTAAGGACATCTTCAAGGTTTTTTGTGCGTCTATAGCCTACTTGTATTTTTTCACCAATAATACTATTGGGCTTCGGATCAGCTTGGAGAATATGCAAGTGTTTATTCAAGATATGAATTACTTCTTGGTATTGGTGTGAATACGTGAGAATTAGTCGAGTGGTCTCATCTTTAATTTTCTTCTTTTTTTGTAATAGATCCTGTCTGTTGGTCTGATTTGCTCTTTGTCTCACTTTTTTAATACTTTGGTTGCTATATCCTCTTTGTTGCAGTTTTAATTGTAATTCATCTGCTTGGAGTTTGTATGATGTTACATCCGAACAATTCCTCTTTATTCTTAAAAATTCCTGTGGGTAATGCTTTAATAGTATTTGGTGAGTGTCCACTGGTGGCATGGAGATTGTTATTAGTTGCAGTCTTTTTTCGAAAGAGGTCTGTTTATATTATCCCTGATTCTCCTTTGGATATTTTTAAATCCAGAAAAGTCACTTCTTTGATGTTGTATTCATACGTGAGTTTTATGTTTAGATTGTTATTATTAAGTATGTTCAGGAATTCAGTCAATGTGTCTAATGGTCCTTCCCATAGAAAGAACACATCATCTATGTAACTTAGCCATAGAGGGATGTGATTAGTAAAAAGTGCATTGGTATCTGAAAATACTGTTTGCTGTTCCCACCAACCTAAAAAAAGATTTGCGTAGGTTGGTGCGCATGCTTTACCCATCGCAGTACCTCTGGTCTGTAAATAAAATTGTTGGTTAAATACAAAATAATTGTGGTGTAGGATGAATTGAAGCAGTTCCAAAATAAAATCATTGTGGGATTTTTCTTCATCAGATGAGGACTCCAAAAAGTTTTGTATGGCTTTAATACCTAATTGGTGGTCTATGCTGGTGTAAAGTGCTTCGACATCTGCTGTTACTAAGATAGTATTTTCATTCATTTGAATATTTTCAACATAATGCAAGACTTCCATTGTGTAGCTCACGTAAGATGGTAACTGTGTAACAAATTCCCTGAGTCTGTAGTCAACATATTGACTTGCCTTCTCGGTTAAGTTATTGATGCCCAAGACAATTGGGCGCCCTGGCAGCATAGATTGATTTTGTGAATTTTGGGTATGGCGTAAAATGTAGCAATTTTGGGTTCATGTACTGTTAGAAATTTATTTTCTTTAGGTGTTATGATTTCATCCTTCATAGCTTTAGATATTATTCTATTATATTCAATAAACAGAAATTATAATTAAGTTATAATTTAGACATCGTAACTGAGATAATAGCTGCCAAAGTATTATACAAACCAATACAAAGTAGAGATGTAATGCAGCAGTGAATACAACTATAATGGATGTCTATACTTAGTTCCTTTGCCATTAATTAATAGTAGAGTCACAAAATATAGGTCAGTAGTTTTCCGACAACACATACGAGGAAAAAAGGATCTTGGATGCGGTAATGCATCATATACACACATGATCCGATTCGCCAGTTTCAAACAAATAGGCGTGGCTAAACACTACAAAAAGCCGCCGACGCCGCGCCCCACCTTTGATAAAGCCGGAGTATCCGGCGAAACATGTTAGGGGAAAGGGCATATGGGACCCTTCGTTTTTAATGCTCTAGTCTAATATTAGGGTTGAAAATAAAATATCTGAGCTGACAAAGCTGTATTTTCGGATTTCCCCAGACATGAACTCGACACACTCTTTAATTGTAACACCTCCTTAGAAGAACCAGTTATAAATACAGGTTTCCTCCTGTTCATCATATTACTATTACTGTCCTTAACTTGTGTACATTAAAATCCTGGTGAAAATTGTTCCTAGGATAATATATGCTGAGCAACCCTATATTTCTCTAGTTGATTTTAAAGCACCCATTTTTGAATATATCTATTAATGTTTAAATCTTTTAATTTAATAATTTTTGTTGATGTATACCACCCTATACTCATAATATTTCATGTGGGATTAGAGTGCTATAAGTGTATCTTTTTTGCAACTATCTACAGTTGTAAAAGTAAAACTGACTCACCTGTGCTCACTCGCTATGACTGACTCACACCTGCTCACTCGATGTGACTGACTCATGCCTGCTCACTTGCTGTGACTGACTCTCCTCTGCTCACTCGCTGTGACTGACTCTCCTCTGCTCACTCGCTGTGACTGACTCTCCTCTGCTCACTGTGACTGACTCTCCTCTTCTCGCTTGCTGTGACCGACTCTCCTCTGCTTACTCGCTGTGACCGACTCTCCTCTGCTTACTCGCTGTGACTGACTAACCTCTGCTCACTCGCTGTGACTGACTCACCTCTGCTCACTCGCTGTGACTGACTCACCTCTGCTCACTCGCTGTGACTGACTCTCCTCTGCTCACTCGCTGTGACTGACTCAGCTCTGCTCACTTGCTGTGACTGACTCACCTCTTATCACTCGCTGGGACTGACTCTCCTCTGCTCACTCTCTAGGACTGCTCACTCGCTGTGACTGACTCTCCTCTGCTCACTCGCTGGGACTGACTCTCCTCTGCTCATTCGCTGGTACTGACTCTCCTCTGCTCACTCACTGGGACTGACTCACCTCTTATCACTCACTGTGACTGACTCTACTCTGCTCACTCGCTGGGACTGACTCTCCTCTGCTCACTCGCTGGGACTGACTCTCCTCTGCTCACTCGCTGGGACTGACTCTCCTCTGCTCACTCGCTGGGACTGACTCTCCTCTGCTCACTCGCTGGGACTGACTCTCCTCTGCTCACTCACTGGGACTGACTCACCTCTGCTCACTTGCTGTGACTGACTCTTCTGTACTTATTAGAAAATTATTAGAGAAAAAGTGCAGAAATATCTGTGCACATATAGATATTTGTGTGTAACAAACCCAAAAGGAATTGCTAGCTGTTCTATGAATGTGTTTGTTCTCCTTCCTTGTAGGTGTATTTTTGGAGCTTGTGTACCAGGGGCCTACCTAGTTCTGTAACTCTGCTGCCTCCTGCTACCTCTACTGCTCCTGCCTTTCCTGCTTTGTGGTGGTCATCATCAGTTCCTTCTAAAAAGTATAGTTGCCAACATAGTTGCCAATATTTACAAAACAATTCCAGGGACACTTTTCAGCAGAGCGAGCAAGCGGGTTACTGGAGTATTCATTGACGACCTACTGTTTAACTGCTCCGCCCACTCAGTTCTGCAATCAAAATTCCCCCATTTGATAGTAATAGTATAATTTAGACATATCCATAACTTATTATACAGATTACAGCACCAAGCTCTTACACCTACCCAGTCTCTGGAACACATTCTGGGAATATTGTTATTTTTATAACACAGCATCAAAATTGGGCAGGCAAATAATTTGTGAACCCATTCAATAATAATAATAACAATATTCCATTAGGAATTAATTATATTTAAAGGGACATTAAACCCAAAAAAATTATTTCATGATTTAGACAGAGAATACAATTTTAAACAACATTCAAATTTACTTCTATTAGCTCATTTGCTTCATTCTTTAGATATCCTTTGTTGAAGGAATAGCACTGCACATGGGTCAGTCAATCACACGAGGCATCTATGTGCAGCCACCAATCAGCAGCTACTGGGCCTATCTAGATATGCTTTTCAGGAAACAATATCAAGAGAATGAAGCAAATTAGATAATAGAAGTAAATTAGAAAGCTGTTTAAAATTGTATTCTCTTTCTGAATCATGAAAGAAAAATGTTTAATGTCCCTTTAAATAATACACTACATCTATCTATCTATCTATCTATCTATATGTATATATGTATGCATATGTGTGTATGTGTATACACACACCAAATGTTGGGCAAAAGAGGTAGCATTTCCAGGGACAAAAAAAATCCAGGGACATACAAGAAAATCTAGGGACTGTTGGCAACTACGCTCATCACTTGCTGGGGACTGACTCACCTCTTATCACTCGCTGGGACTGACTCACCTCTGCTCACTCGCTGGGACTGACTCTTCTGTACTCATTAGAAAATTATTAGAGAAAAAGTGCAGAAATATCTGTGCACATATAGATATTTGTGTGTAACAAACCCAAAGGGAATTGCTAGCTGCTCTATGAATGTGTTTGTTCTTCTTCCTTGTAGGTGTATTTTTGGAGCTTGTGTACTTGGGGCCTACCTAGTTCTGTAACTCTGCTGCCTCCTGCTACCTCTACTGCTCCTGCCTTTCCTGCTTTGTGGTGGTCATCATCAGTTCCTTCTAAAATCCTTAGGACTAGATTACAACATTTTGGGCCTACATTCAGCCCTTAATCATAACATGACTAAGGGCTGATTGTAGGCCCGAAACGTTGTTGTTTTGTATTTTGGACCCTGTTATGAAGCAATAAAGGTACCCTTTTAGACATTTGGAGGCAGGAAACAATCTTAATTTTAATTCCCAAAACTAAAGGAGCGATAAACATAATAAATGTTCTATAATTCTGCATACATATTGATAACTTGGAAAAAAAGAGGATGTAACCCTATTCCTCATCAGAACTGCAGTTTAAAATATAAACGTCACGGCCTCTCTGTCTAATAGCAGGGTGCTTATTGTGCTGTTCAACTAAGAGGACAGTAATACATGTAAGGTAAGTAAAGTCTCAGGGCCATACATTTTTAATTTCCCTTCTGTTGGCTAACCTTATGTTACATAACTCAGCACAGTTTTATTTATTCCAACATTTACTATCACTTTAACTTACTATAAATGATATAACTAATGCTAATTTGACATTACCAGCATTTGTGTGTGAGAGAGATCAGTTGTACTTTTACAAATGTAAATTTGAGATTGTAGAACAAATAGAAAATGTAAACAGACATTGCATTTAAGGACAATTATAACAACATAGTAATAACAGACAGGGGCTCTTCCTTTATCAACTCCTGGTTGAAACTTCAGAGACGTGTGGCGCACAAGGTGTCCTTTGGGGATTCAGAGCTTGCAATCTTCTAACGGAAACCTGGATTCCAATGTTTATCTAATGGTTTTTCTTGGGTTTTTAAATTTAAGCCAATTTAAATTTATTCCTCAACCTCAAATTTACCCATTTATCTAACTTTTTTAATGCATTCAGCTCACACAGACACTCCTATACTTGCGAAGGCAAAACTAGACACCATTATTCCAATCCATCAAAAAACAAATTTTTGGCCATTTTTTTCCCCAAAGGAATTGGTACTTTTCAAATTCTACACATTGGACTTGTCAAACACTACTCGGTGCACATGTCTTTAAGCAACACTTTTTTCCCACATGCACACATCATGAATTGATATTTAAAATAATGAAAAGCTAAAACAAATGTCACTCTAAACAATCTATAGTTAATGTACTCAATAAAACTATTTAGGTAGAATCTTATTGTCTAAAAGACAGGATGTTCAAACAATAGGTCCTCATGGTGTCTGTGTTTCCTATGAACTGCTGTCCCTCCAACACTAACAGATCTTCCAGCCAGTCGCTGAGTAGCCAATGAATACGGAGGAGCATGGGAACAGCTAAGTACTATCTGACTATTCCTAAATAAAATAGTGGACCAGTACTACAAAATTGTTTCTTCTGTGCAAGTCTGTATTCATTGTCTACATTATATATATTATTGGCTAAAAGGACAGAACACTTATTCTTCTTTATTACGTATTGTTACACACCAGACAAGCATCTTGCAATAGGTTCCACATCTATAAGCTTTTAAGCAGAACATGAGACTTATAAATAATCGTTTGTTAGCAGCTGAAAATGGCTGCCAAGCTCCGCCCACAGCTTTCTTCTCCAGCTGTTTTCTTGTATGACAGTTTAGCAGTGCATGTTTAGGATCTTTCAGTTAGAGTAGGAAAACGTATTCACATGATCATGATTGGGGAACTTAACAGTCCAAAATAAACACACAATCGGTGGGCGGAGCTTGGTGTCCATTTTTAGCCCCTAATAAACTATTAATATTTAAATGTTTTGTGTACTTCTTGCAAGCTTATAGACATGGGACCAGTTGCAGGATGCTTCTGTACTATGTTACAAAAAGTATTCTGAATTATGTATTGGGTCTAGACTGTCCCTTTAAGTACAAACGTATGTATGACAACAAATCATGCAGTTATCATTGAAGATGAATTAATTAATTAAACTATTGTCAAATATCACTCTTGCTTTGTTAACATATCTAATACTTTCATGAAGGACTGTGAAGAATACTTGTAGTAACCTTCCTTAAAATTCGGAGATACCCCTTACTTAAATTTAAAAGAATAAAATAAACCCAGGAAACATCATGTAAATTGGGTTTGTTTTTTTCTAGCTTATTTGCTCTATCACAGATTGATTGGAAAATATTTGAAAATTGATCAAAGAAATCTGAGCTACTTTCTGATATTCTCTGTAATTTCTTAATAAAGATTAAAATCCAGATCTGTGATAAATAGAAACCAACAGAACTGATAAGTCTGACCAAGCTTAGTAATTTCAGTAAGAGCAGAAGCTAGACTGAAAGACATATTAGATTAAATAAAAACATACAGCCTAAGGGAATATTTAATTCAGCATTGGCAAGAACAAATTCTATGAATGACACACATTAGGATACCCTTGATCAAGTACAGGGTTGGTCATTAGTCATATAATTCATTTTGGATTTATCTCCATGCTTTTTAAATCTTAAAACAGGGAGCATAACTTTACGGTATAACATTTTTTTTAGCTTCAATGCAGCATTTCTAGCACCACTACATGCAAAAAGATTAGTAGTGTAAGTGCACTTGTATTTTTCATACAGGCCAAGTTATACATCTATTTTAATGCGTATTCAAAAAGAATCTCAGTGAAAACCAAGTTAATGCTTGTATATTCACATGGAAGCCATACTAATACTTGTATAGTCACATGGAAGCCATACTAATACTTCTATATTTACATGGAAGACATGCCAATACTTGTATATTCACATGGAAGCGATACTAATACTTGTATATTTACATGGAAGCCATACTAATACTTGTATATTTACATGGAAGCCATACTAATACTTGTATATTTACATGGAAGCCATACTAATACTTGTATATTTACATGGAAGCCATACTGATGCTTGTATATTCACATGGAAGCGATACTAATACTTGTATATTTACATGGAAGCCATACTAATACTTGTAAATTCAAATGGGCCATACGAATACTTATATATTTACATGGAAGCCATACAAATACTTGTATATTTACATGGAAGCCATACTAACACTTGTATATTCTCATGGAAGCCATATTAATTCTTGTATATTCACATGGAACCCATACTAATACTTGTATATTCACATGGGCCATACTAATACTTATATATTTACATGGAATCCATACTAATACTTTTATATTCCCATGGAAGCTATACTAATACTTGTGTATTTACATGGAAGCCATACTAATACTTTTATATTTACATGGAAGCTATACTAATGCTTGTATATTTACATGGAAGCGATACTAATACTTCTATATTTACATGGAAGCCATACTAATACTTGTATATTTACATGGAACCCATACGAATGCTTGTATATTTACATGGAAGCCATACTAATACTTGTATATTCACATGGAAGCCATACTAACACGTGTATATTTACATGGAAGCCATACTAATACTTGTAAATTTACGTGGAAGCCATACTAATACTTGTATATTCACATAGAAGCCATACTAATACTTGTATATTCACATGGAAGCCACATTAATGCTTGTATATTCACATGGAAGCCATATTAACATGTGTATATTTACATGGAAGCCATATAAATACTTGTAAATTTACATGGAAGCCATACTAATACTTGTATATTCACATGGAAGCCATACTAATACTTGTATATTCACATGGAAGCCATACTAATACTTGTATATTCACATGGAAGCCATATTAATGCTTGTATATTCACATGGAAGCCATACTAATACTTGTATATTCACATGGAAGCCATACTAATACTTGTATATTCACACGGAAGCCATACTAATACTTGTATATTCACATGGGCCATACTAATATTTATATATTTACATGGAAGCCATACTAATACTTGTATATTCACATGGAAGCCATACTAATACTTGTATATTCACACGGAAGCCATACTAATACTTGTATATTCACATGGGCCATACTAATATTTATATATTTACATGGAAGCCATATTAATACTTGTATATTCACATGGAAGCCATACTAATAGTTTTATATTCACATGGAAGCCATATTAATATATGTATATTTATTTGAACGGAAACCAGATGAACATTTGTAATTTATTCATATTCATGTTTTTTAGGCAAAACAATATTTTATTTTTTATTAAAAGTTGTTCCTTTATATCAGGGATGGAGAACCTTGGCCTTGAAGATGTTTCAGAACTACATTTCCCATGATGCTCAACTGGACTTCAGAGTGCCTAAGCATCATGGGTAATGTAGTTCTGAAACATAAGGAGGGCCAAAGTCCCCTATCCCTGCTTTTTATGACTAGAATTTTATAAACACAGGAACTGCAACAAAAGAAAATAGGCCACACCCAACCATACACGTTTTTTTTTGTGTGGCCCTTAGCATAAATGAGAAGCAAACTGACATTAGTAATTTGTTATTGTAAGGTAGTTCCACATTTCTTGTTAAGTCATTAAAATATTATAGATATGAGAAAAATATACTATTAAATTTCGTTCATTAATAGTAAATCTTTTATGTCATTTTTAACGAAAATACGATTAGAATAGAATAGATTTTCAGCGTAATTATATTATGTAATGTGGCCCACGGCCATTCCTGTCATTAGTGACCAGCCCTCCTTATTAAACAGTTTGACGACCCCTGAACTAGAAAAATATCAGATGAAAACACTGTTTAAAATAGATCATTTCCATACACAGCTGTGTGCTTAAAGAGATATGAAACCCAAATGTTTCTTTCATGATTCAGATAGAGCATGCAATTTTAAGCAATTTTCTAATTTACTCCTATTATCAATTTTTCTTTGTTCTCTTGGTATCTTTATTTGAAAAGCAGGAATGAAAACTGAGGAGTTTACATTCCTGCTTTTCAAATAAAGATACCAAGAGAACAAAGAAAAAATTATAATAGGAGTAAATTAGAAAGTTCCTTAAAATTTCTGCTCTATCTGAATCATGAAAGAAAAATTGTGTTTCATATTTAAATAAAATCTTTTTTCTTGCTTTGGTTTTGACAATTTTTAATTGTTATGATTATTAATCAATTAAATCTAGTATGATGTAGAAAATATTTATTCTTTAGCAATATAAATTGTATTTCCCCAAACTGTGTAAAACAAATTAGAACTACAGAATTATGCTATTCTAAATACTACCTAAGCAGAAATAAATCACATAACTTTATGCATACTCATAAGAAAAAAGATAAAAAGTAGAAAAATACAAATTTCTTTTAATAAACTAATATACAAACACACATCAAATGTTTATTTCTACTGGTGTCATTACATTTGTTTTTATTTCATTGTTTTTATTTTGTAAACCAATAAAACTATTTCTCAGGTCCTGGCAGGGTCATAAAAATCAATAAGCAATGCAGTGACATGAAAGCTATTCCGACAGTAAAGGTGAAAAGCATTTTACGAGTTACCTGTAGGTAAAGTCTAGTCATGTATGCTTTCTACATGAGCTTGTACCCAAAAAGCATATCAGCATCAACCTGAAGATCCTTAACAAGGAAAATTAAAAGTATAGACCTAAATAGTCTGATGATATATTTATATTTGTATGATATATTTTGTATTGTGCCAATCAATGTTAATAAATAAACACTTAAAGAGACAGTAAGCACTTTGAGATGGTAACATAAAAAGGTAAATTTATATATATAAAAGTGTAAGCTTTTCAGTTACAGTGCAAAACTGTGCCTAATTGGCCACAGCAGAGGAGTAACCTAAGTTACAACATGGCAGCTCCCATTGTTTTATAGACACTAAAACTTTACACTTATTTTGTCAATGTTTAAACAGCAAATTAAACTTTAACAAATACATCTACATGTTATTCTCAGACAAATCTTTTCTTTAAATGCATCATTCTATCTAGCGTTTACTTACGGCTAGATTACGAATCGCGTTATGAGTAAAAAAGCAGCGTTAAGGCTCATAACACTTTTTTTTTACTACCGCTGCTATTATGAGTCTTGCAGGTACAGCTGTACCGCAAACTTGTTTGGCCTTACCGCAAATCAACTTACGCAAATTGCGTATAGTCTTTTTTATATGGGACTTCCATAGCGCCGGTATTACAAGCTTGTCCTAGCAGGCCAAAAAGTGAGCGGTACAGCCTATCCCATCAAGATTCGTAACGCATTCTAAAGTCAGTAGTTATAAGTTTTACACTACAACGCTGTAGCATAAAACTCATAACTAAAGTGCTAAAAAGTACACTAACACCCATAAACTACCTGTTAACTCCTAAACCGAGGCCCTCCCGCATCGAAAACACTAAAATAAAATTATTAACCCCTAATCTGCTGCTCCCGACATCGCTGCCACTATAATAAACATATTAACCCCTAAACCGCCGTACTCCCGCCTCGCAAACATTAGTTAAATATTATTAACCCCTAATCTGCTGTCCCTAACATCGCCACCACCTATCTACATTTATTAAGCCTTAATCTGCCGCCCCCAACGTCACCGCCCCTATACTAAATTACTAAATTTATTAACCCCTAAACCTAAGTCTAACCCTAACACCCCCTAACTTAAATATAATTAAAATAAATCTAAATAAAACCTACTATTAATACCTAAATAATACTAAATACTTACCTATACAATAAACCCTAAGCTAGCTACAATATAACTAATAGTTACATTATAGCTAGTTTAGAGTTTATTTTTATTTTACAGGCAAGTTTGTATTTATTTTAACTAGGTAGAATAGTTACTAAATAGTTATTAACTATTTAATAACTACCTAGCTAAAATAAATACACATTTACCTGTAAAATAAAACCTAACATAAGTTACAATAACACCTAACACTACACTACAATTAAATAAATTACCTAAATTAAATACAATTAAATAAATTAAATACAATTAGTTAAATAACCAAAAAAAACACTAAATGACACAAAATAAAAAACAAATTACAAGATATTTAAACTTATTACACCTAATCTAATAGCCCTATCAAACTAAAAAAGCGCCACCAAAATAAAATAAAAACCCTAGCCTAAACTAAACTACCAATAGCCCTTAAAAGGGCTTGCCCCAAAGAAATCAGCTCTTTTACCTGAAAACAAAATACAAACATCCCCCCAACAGTAAAACCCACCACCCACACAACCAGCCCCCCAAATAAAACCCTAACTAAAAAAACCTAAGCTCCCCATTGCCCTGAAAAGAGCATTTGGATGGGCATTGCCCTTAAAAGGGCATTTAGCTCTACTGCGGCCCAAAGCCCTAACCTAAAATTAAAACCCACCCAATAAACCCTTAAAAAAAACCTAACACTAACCCCTGAAGATCCACTTACAGTTTTGAAGATCCGACATCCATCCTCAACGAAGCCGGGAGAAGTCTTCATCCAAGCCAGGAGAAGTGGTCCTCCAGACTGGCAGAAGTCTTCATCCAGACGGCATCTTCTATCTTCATCCATCCGGCGCGGAGCGACTCCATCTTCAAGACATCCGACGCGGAGCATCCTCTTCTTTCCGACGACTAACGACAAATGAAGGTTCCTTTAAGTTATGTCATCCAAGATGGCGTCCCTTAGATTCCGATCGGCTGATAGAATTCTATCAACCAATCGGAATTAAGGTTGAAAAAATCCTATTGGCTGATGCAATCAGCCAATAGGATTGAACTTCAATCCTATTGGCTGATCCAATTAGCCAATAGGATTGAGCTCGCATTCTATTGGCTGTTCCAATCAGCCAATAGAATGCAAGCTCAATCCTATTGGCTGATTGGATCAGCCAATAGTATTGGATCAGCCAATAGGATTTTTTCAACCTTAATTCCGATTGGCTGATAGAATTTTATCAGCCAATCGGAATCTAAGGGACGCCATCTTGGATGACGTTATTTAAAGGGACACAGGTTTTATAAAATTTTCATGATTCAGATACAGCATGTCCTTTTAAACAACTTTCCAATTTACTTCCATTAAAAAAATGTGCAGTGTCTTTTATATTTACACTTTCTTCAGTCACCAGCTCCTACTGAGCATGTGCAAGAACTCAGACTATACGTATATGTATTTGTGATTGGCTGATTGCTATCACATGGTACAGGGGGGGTGGAAATATACATAACTTTGAAATGTGTTAGAAAATAATCTACTGTGCCAATGAACAAGGAGAGCAAACCAGCAATTTAAAAGTAAAACATAGCGTTTATTCAGATACTTTAAAAAAAGGATCAAAAAGACATCCTATGAGAGTCATGAACACCTTGGGGCTGGCAGGCTTATGCGTTTCAGCATTACGCCGTAGTCATAGCATAGTTTGCCAGTCCCAGGTGTATAATTTATTCACAATGCTATCAATTTTATTGGTTAAAAAATTGAAGGACATGTGGTTAAAACAAACACGCCCACAAGGTGTAACTATTGCATGTCCAAGACAGTACATAGTGCTTAATAATTCATAGTACAAAGTAACATACTGCAAATAGATAAATAAATACCGAAATATGATGTTAAATGCATCAATACAAAAAGTATATACATATGCATATAGTGAAATGTAATAGAAACCTGGTGGATAGTAAATTGTATTGAGGACAATTTAAGCACATTAAGGTAAAAGTAATAACTAGACATGCATCTGTATGGAATGGACTCAAAATACTATAAAGTTGGTAATGCATAGTATTTGTACTGCATACATTAAGGATATACTAGATATATAATAATTTATAAAAGCTGCTTATATGGATAGCAAATTGCACCATACACAAATAGTTAAAATGAAGCATTCGTGTACACCATCCAAGGAGCCAAAATAGAATAAAATATACCAAAATATATCAAAATAGAACAATATTCCCAACAAGTTAAAATTAGATTTAATTAAAATATGTATTATGTAGTATATAATATAGAGTTCTCCAGTGAGTTAGGTAATGCATACATAAGCCAAAAGATCCAACATTATTAGTATGTGCACAGTATAAAGTTACTAAAGAACCAAAAATAATAAAAATAATGAGTGGTCAGAAATGGGTACTTAAGATAGCGCTTAGGCAACATCTTTTAACGTCTAACCCAACCATACATCAGTACACAATGGCTGTTGTCGGTATGAACTCTTAAAAACCTAACATAGTAAACTAATATTAACTTTGTACTATATAGAAAATAATCTACTACTCATTTGAAATTCAGAGTAAATGCTATTGTATTGTCTTGTTGTCTTGCATTTGTTGATTATGCAGATCTACTGTGTTTACTGGTCCTTTAAAGGAAACTTTATTCTTCGTTAGTCGTCGGAAATAAGAGGATGCTCCGCGTCGGATGTCTTGAAGATGGAGTCATTCTGCGCCGGATGGATGAAGATATAAGATGCCGCCTGGATGAAGACTTCTGCCCATCTGGAAGACCACTTCTCCCGGCTTGGATGAAGACTTCTCCCGGCTTTGTTGAGGACTTCTTGCCACTTCGATGAGGACTTCTCCCGGCTTCGTTGAGGATGGATGTTGGATCTTCAAAACTGTAAGTGGATTTTCAGTGCTTAGTGTTAGGTTTTTTAAGGGTTTATTGGGTGGGTTTTATTTTTAGGTTAGGGCTTTGGGCCGCAATAGAGCTAAATGCCCTTTTAAGGTCTATGCCCATCCAAATGCCCTTTTTAGGGCAATGGGGAGCTTAGGATTTTTTAGTTAGGGTTTTATTTGGGGGGTTGGTTGTGTGGGTGGTGGGTTTTACTGTTTGGGGGGTTGTTTGTATTTTTTTTTCAGGTAAAAGAGCTGATTTCTTGGGGCAATGCCCTGCAAAAGGCCCTTTTAAGGGCTATTGGTAATTTAGTTTAGTCTAGGGTTTTTTTTATTTTGGGGGGGCTTTTTTATTTTGATAGGGTTATTAGATTACATGTAATTAGTTTAAAGATCTGTAATGTTTTTTATTTTCTGTAATTTAGTGGGGGTTTTTTGTGATTTATCTAATTTAATTTATTTAATTGTATTTAATTTAGGTAATTTATTTAATTGTAGTGTAGTGTTAGGGGTTATTGTAACTTAGGTTAGGTTGTATTTTACAGGTACATTTGTATTTATTTTATCTAGGTAGTTAGTAAATAGTTAATAACTATTTAGTAACTTTTCTACCTAGTTAAAATAAAAATAAACCCTAAACTAGCTACAATGTAACTATTAGTTTTATTGTAGCTAGCTTAGGGTTTATTTTATAGGTAAGTATTATGTTTTAAATAGGAATTATTTAGTTATTAATAGTAGGTTTTATTTAGATTTATTTTAATTATATTAAAGTTAGGGGTTGTTAGGGTTAGGCTTAGGTTTAGGGGTTAATAAATTTAGTATAGTGGCGGCGACCATGGAGGTGGCAGAATAGGGGTTAATAAATGTAGATAGGTGAAGGCGATGTTAGGGACAGCAGATTAGGGGTTAATATTTAGTGTTTGCGATGCGGGAGTGCGGCGGTTTAGGGGTTAATATGTTTATTATAGTGGCGGCGATGTCCGGAGCGGCAGATTAGGGGTTAATAAGTATAATGTAGGTGTCGGTGATGTCGGGGCGGCAGATTAGGGGTTAATAGGTGTAAGATTAGGGGTGTTTAGAATCTGGGTTCATGTTAGGATGTTAGGTGTAAACATAAATTTGGTTTCCCCATAGGAATCAATGGGGCTGTGTTACTGAGCTTTACGCTGCTTTTTTGCAGGTGTTAGGCTTTTTTCAGCCGGCTCTCCCCATTGATGTCTATGGGGAAATCGTGCACAAGCACATACAACTAGCTCACCGATGACTTAAGCAGCGCTGGTATTGGAGTGCGGTGTGGAGCTCAATTTTGCTCTACGCTCACTTCTTGCCTTTTAATGCCGGGTTTTGGAACACCTGTAATACCAACGCTGTAGGTAAGTGAGCGGTGACAATAACGTGCAAGTTAGTACCGCACCCCTCATAACGCAAAACTCGTAATCTAGCCGTTAGTGTTTAATGTGCCTTTAAGCTTTGTGAATTA
Organism: Bombina bombina; assembly: GCF_027579735.1. Classification (NCBI taxonomy): domain Eukaryota; kingdom Metazoa; phylum Chordata; class Amphibia; order Anura; family Bombinatoridae; genus Bombina; species Bombina bombina. Next base: position 220,134,219 of record NC_069505.1, read on the forward strand.
TAACAATTTTTGAAAGTTTTGTTTGTTTCTTTATGCTTAATTTAGTAGTTTGCCATTTGATAATGATATCATATTTGGACGTAGACAATTCATCAGTCACAAGTTAAAAATGCGAACAAACAACCATTGTACAAATGCTCTTCGCTGCACATTTGCCCTCTATGTATACAAAAATAAGCTTGGAATTAATTTGTAAGAATATGACATTTTAGTTTGAGCTGTGATACATGAGTAGTAAAATTATTATTATATTTAGAAAAATAATGAAAAAAAAATAATAATAATAAACCAGAAAAGCTCTATATGAAAAGTATATTCAGTAGAGATTTGTTTGTGCTTAAACCATTTATACAAATTTCTATTTCTAGAACATCTAATTCTCAAACATTAGGGTGATTTTGAATATTGAGAGGTCAGTCAGTTTGTCTGAACAGAGCAGTACCCAAAACTAGATATCTCAAATTCAAAATACATTTATCAAATAAACATAACTACAGATAGCATTAACTTTTAAAACTGATGTAAATTCCAGATTGTCATAACTCCAAAAAACAGAAAATTAAAAACGATATATATGTGCATGATCATAAAATATATTTAATACTGTTTTTCTACTTTATATGAGTGAACAACATAAAAATATCTCCATTTTGAAGCTTATACCTCTTTATCTCATGGTTGGCTTTCCATCAAATAAGTCTAGGATAAATCTACCATATGATATCTATCTCCAGGCCAATTTTATAGAGATATGTAATCTCACAAAATCCTTATATAGCCATAAATCTTAGCTAAACTGTTCACATCTAGGAAAAAAAACATCATTTACATCAAATCTTCAGAGTTGGCCATTAAACTGGCAGATTTGGCCACATTTCTTAAGGCTATCAAAAGTTGTAAGCTTTAAAAAAAATTAAAAATTGGAAATCTCTAACAAACTAAAGGACTAATGAACAATATATGTGTAAATAGACCACATGGAAATACAGTCTTTTAGTATTCAAATCCTTAAAAATGTATAATCTCATACAGTAATTTATTAGTTTTTTGAAGCCATGAACTTTGGAAAGGTTATTTAAAGCAGTTTAAAGTGATTTATAGTTAATTAAATGAATGTGAGTAACAAATATAAAATGATAGTAGCTTTCATTAAAACATCAAGAACCTGTAATTAGAATACTTTGATTGTAAGCTCTTGGGGGCAAATGCTTAACTGCCTTTCTTTCATGTTTTAATACACTAACACACCTATAATGTCAAAGCTGTGAATTACATTTTAGTTAAATCATCATATTAAAAAATATGAAATATAAAAAAAAAGTTAAATTTTAAATATGAAAAAAGTGGGAAAAAAATGACAGATTTGGTGATGCACATTTTATTTAGCAATTTATTGGTACTTACAAAAAGAAACTGTTCAGAGGAGAGGTAAACTCTATTAATGCACACATTTATATAATTCTATTCATAATCAATATCTCAGAGGACAGGTCTTGTCTTGCTATTTCTTCATTTTTTTTTCTTGTGTCTTTTAGCAAAACTGCAACAAATATGGGACATTTTTAATGTAATGAGTTTATTTTCTTGTCTGTTTGGTAAACTGTAGGTATAGTAAGTAGGTAGGGATGGGCGAATGTGTAAATTTCCGAATTCTAATGTTAGAACGAATGTTATTACCGAAATTCGAATTATAAATCCGAATGTTGATAAGAACAAATATTCTTAAAAATTCTATAATCGAATGCTATTTACAGTTTTCGAATGTCACTTCGAAAACTTTAACAAATACTATTCAGAAGTTCAATAGTTCATGTGGTAGGGAGGGAATCTAGTAAATTGATACATAATAGATACAAATATATCATTTTGAATGTTTCTATATAGAATATTGCATAATTGGAATCTTACATTTAAAGAAAGCATTAGAAATACTATTACAAATATAAATTCGAATTTTTCTAAACAAATATTTTTGAATGTAATCGTAAAATTCCAAATCGAACATTCGAAAATCGAATGTTAGAATGTTATGTAAACATTCGAAATTCGATTCAAACTAACTAATGTGTTAAAATTTGTTTAATTTTTCGAATGTTGCGAAACATTCGCCCATCCCTATAAGTAGGCACATTGATTACTATAGTAAACTACCATATACACCTGAAGAGTAGATTATATATTGTTTTCTTGTTTGCAAACCTGTGCAATACTATACACTTAAAGGGACATGATCCTAACATTTGTCTCTGTTTTCTCTTAAAGGGACATGAAACCCTAAATTTTTCTTTCACGATTCAGATAGAGAATAAAGGTTTTTTTTTTAATTTTCTTTTTTTATTATTTCAGCATATATATATATATTCAACATAATAAATCCAACATGTTATTTATGCCATGCAAGACACGCCTTCAACCATACCAATTGTTAATCACAAAACATATCTGCATTATTATATTGTTAATGCAATTAAACTAACAGACATTAAATTATCAATCAAGAAGAACAACAAAAAATAGGATAGGGATAATGTTAGCGTGATCTAGCTCACGACTAACCCCACTTAAGACTTTTTAATATCTAATTTATGTTGCTGAACCATTTTTATTCCTAGTAAATAAAATACAATAATAATAATAAATAAAAAAATAAATACATTTTTTTTTTAAAGTTGCAATCTCATTTCCCCTGTCACTCTTCCTCATCTACCAGGTCCAATTACCATATCCCTAGAAGTACCAATTCTGTATTTTGAAAGGGGAATATTATATATTCAATTTCTGTATTCGGGATAGACTTAATAAAGGGTGCCCATTTACTAAAAATTGTCTGATATGAGATTCGTTATTAATATCAGTCTCGCTGTTCTAATATGCATTGCTTTTTAAGGTAGTTTTTTTTTTTATCTCTGAGACACTGAGTATTTATCTAGTTTTCCATTTTTTAAAAATTAAATACCTGGCTGCCAGGATTGACACATTTATTATTTTTTCATTTAGCTGATGTTCTTGCTGATTTTTAAAGCAAAACACGATTAAACTTACCGACAGCTCGAGAGGGGAGCTCTTGAGTGATGTATTCATCCAGAATTCTAATTTACGCCAAAATTGTCTAATCAAGGGGCATTTTCCAAAGCATATGCAAGGTCTGCCACAATAAGGGAACATTTGGGACATTTATAGAAATTCATGTTTCAAAGCTTATGACCTTTTTCAGGAGTAAAGTGAAATTTATGTAATAATTTAAGGTGTGCTTCTCTCCATGTGGCTCAGAGGGTAGCCTGTGTTACTTTATGAATGGACTTTTGTATAAATTTAGGGTCAATATTGTCTTGAGACAAAATTATATTCCAGTCTTGAGAAATTTTGTCTCCCTTTTTCAGCTCCCATGAGATGATAACAATGGGAAATGGACATGAGTCCTTTCTTTACCAACATAAGCCACCCCTCTAGACAGCCCAGATCCCATTGCCACTTTCCCTCCCTCATTAGATCTAAGGCGTAATGCCTTACTTGTAAATAGGCAAAAAACTCTCTATTAGAGAGATTGAAACTATTCTTAATTTCTTCAAATGACTTGATACATTTTTTTTCCTGATCAATAAATTGTATAATCCTGTCAAGTCCTAATACATGCCATTTCTTAAAAATTAATGAATCCAACCCAGCTTTTAATAGTGGGTTCCCCATGAGAGGAAGGTACTTAAAAACATTGCGCTTAATAGAGAGAAGTTTCCCTATCTTCCACCAGGCCTTTAATGGATTGGAAATCATTTTAAGTCTCTTAATTCTAGATGGCAGCCCCTTTGGCTCACAATGCAACAATGCACATGGGAGGTATGGGTCACATACATTTTCCTCCAATGCGTTATTCAGAACATAATTATTACAGAAAATCCAGTCTGCCTCAATTCGTGCTAGGAAAGCAAAGTTGTACAGCCGTAAATCAGGTAGCGCAAAGCCTCAAAATACTTTTGCATGTGTTAATTTAGTCAGCGCTATCCTAGGTTTCCTATTTTGCCATATTAAGCTTCTAAGCAAGCTGTTTAATGCTCGAATATCCCTCTCTAATAGTATTAATGCAGTATTCTGTAGCACATACAATAATTTGGGGAGAAGAACCATTTTAAATAAGGCTATGCGCCCGGAGATAGAGAGTGGTAAACTTTCCCAGCTTCTAAGTTTCTCTTTAAATTTTGTCATAATTGGAGGTATGTTGAGATTATACAGATCATTTGGTTTACTTGGGATTAAAATCCCTAAGTATTTAAATGACTCCTTGACTGTTCTAAATGGACTGTTAAGAAAAGAGTTGTTATTTTTCCTGATCCAAAGAAGTTCTGATTTTGCTGCATTTATTTTGTAACCAGAAAATGACCCGAATTGATTAATGATTTGCAGAAGCTTAGGTATATTACTTTTAGTATTTGATAAATAAATAAGTATGTCGTCCGCATATAGAGCTATTTTCATCTCTTGTTTGCCTATTGCAACTCCTTCTATTTGTGATCTGATCCTGATTGCCAATGGTTCAATACAGAGGTTGAAGAGGAGGGGGGAGAGAGGGCATCCCTGCCGAGTTCCTCTACCAAGCATAATTTGTGGAGACACAGTATTATTAACTATTATCTTCGTGTGAGGATAATTATATAGATTTTTAATGAGATTAAGAAAACACCCTTTAAAACCAAACTGACCCAAAGAAAAGAAAAGATGATCATGCTGGATCAAATCAAATGCTTTCTCTGCGTCAATTGCCACAATAGCTATGTCAGGTGTTGGCCCCTCTCTCCCCTCCCCTACCATCTCCGCATTGTAGAAGTATTCTGTTACGACCAGAACCTCTCTGATTTTTGCTGAGGAATTTCGGGAATTTAAAAACCCGGCTTGATCTTTATTTATAATATTGGCCAATATCCCCTGCAGTCTTTGTGCCAAGATTGACATAAAAATCTTATAATCAGAGTTTAATAGGGCTATTGGTCTATATGACTCTCTCTCTGGGCTGGGTCTTTTCCCCCTTTAAGAATGAGGGTTGTAAATGAAGCTGAAAAAGATTTGGGCACAGGTTCTCCTTTAATATACATGAAATAATATAAATTACAAAGATGTAGCGCAATCTCTGAGGACAGAATCTTATAAAATTCGTTGGGTAGCCCATCCGGCCCTGAGGCTTTGTTCATTGCCGATTCAGAAATAACTTTCTCTATTTCTTCCACAGTGATCGGGGCATTAAGAGTCTCAATTAATTCTTCAGCTACTTTAGGGCAACATATTTTGCTCCAAAAGTCCTCCGCCTGCGCTATGTCTGAATTTCTGGAGGTATATATCTCTTGATAATATTTAGCCAATTCATCATATATTTCTTCATTCTCCGTGAGAAGCTTCCCACCTGAATAATGTTTCTCAATAAAAGATGGCTTTTTGTCATTCTTTACCAGTTTGGCCAGTAATTTTCCAGATTTGTTCCCATATCTGTATAGTTTAGATTGCAATTTTAAATCTTTTTGGGTCTCTCTGTAGAGTACAAATGTATCTTTGTCATTCTTGGCTCGAATATATTTTTCCCCGTTAGCGGGGTTTTTCTTCCAGAAGGAGTCGATTATAAGAGTTTATCACTGAATTAGATAGCTCTCTCTCTCTTAATTTTAATTTCTTATTTATCATTACATTATACGCAATAATTTCACCTCTTAAAACCGCTTTTGCCGCTTCCCAAAAGATTACAGGGCGATCTCGATATTTCTGATTGCATTGGATATAGTCATTAAATTTATTCCTTAGCCGAGTCTTAAATTTAGAATCAGATGCTAAAAAGGAGGGAAAGTGGAACCGTAAGGTTTTTGGTTTGGAGAATTCCATTTGGAAGTCTAAGAGAATTGGTCCATGGTCTGAAAGCAAGATGGGCAATATTTTTGCTCTTACCTTAGCTGTACAGAGCCTCTCATCAATTAAAAAAAAGTCAATTCTTGACATTGTTTTGTGAGCTTTAGACAGACACGTGAACTCCCTACCATCAGGGTTCAGGATCCATCATATATTTTTAATATTTAAATTCTGCATGATTTTAGCCAGTAATTTAGTTTCTAAGTTATCTTTTTTATTCTTTATTTGTTTCATATTTTCCCTTAGTCTGTCGAGGGGACAGTGAGGGGCCATATTAAAGTCACCTCCAAGAATTAAATATCCTTCCGTAAAAGAGAGGATTTTGTTTTACAGCTGATTCCAGAATTCTAAATCGATGGTATTGGGTGCATATATATTGCAAAGCGTAAAAATCAGTTTATCCATTTTAATCTTTAAAAGCATAAATCTTCCCTCTGGGTCTGATAAGGCATATAGGATTTCTGCGTTTATCTTTTTCCCTATTAGTATGGCCACCCCTCTCTTCCTACCATTACCTGGTGAACCATAAACTTCTTTCACCCAACACACTTTAAGCTTCATAGTTTCCTCCAGACTTAAATGTGTTTCCTGGAGGAAAACTACGTCTGATTCAATTCGCCTCAGTTGAGTAAGAATTGATTTCCTTTTAATGGGAGTTGAAATGCCTCCCACGTTCCAGGAAACTACTTTAAAATTGGCCATTAAATTAAACATTCATCCGTAAGTGAGGAGAAAAAAAAAAAAAAGGGGAAAAAAGGAAAAGGGAAAAAAAGGGGAATTCTACCCAATCTTCCATAATACTTCTATTTGTGTCGCAACCTTAAACAGTATTAGTTATACTATACATGAGTGTTCAATTGTTGCAGGAGTTTTTCTGCCTCTTGTGGATTATCAAAAAAGTGTGCTTCTCCTCTAACATATATTTTCAATTTTGAAGGATATATAATTAGGGCCTGATAGCCCTGCTGAATAAATTTAGTACATATTGGAGTCAGGTTCCTTCTTTTAGCAGCTGTTTCAGCTGAATAGTCTTGAAATATGAAGATTTTAATTTCCTTAAAAGTAATGGGCTGGTTTTTACGATAATATTGGAGTATTGTGACCTTGTCTTGAAAATTAAGCAACTTCGCTAATATCGGCCTAGGTCTGCTCTTCCCTTGATTGTCAGCTAAGAATTTCCCCATTCTGTGTATCTTTTCAACTGCTATCTGAGGGTAAGTAGGAGGGATTTTGAGGAGCTGAACTAATATTTCTGGAATAAAGGAGCTTAAAGGGACAGTATACTGTAAAATAGTTTTTCCCTTAATGTGTTTACAATTGCTTTTTTTACCAAATGCAGAGTAAAAAATGTATGAAAATTAGCTTTTTAAGGTTTATTTCTGTATATTAAAGCTCTGATTTTGTGCTTTGAAGCCACAGCCTAATAAAATAGGTTGAGCTTGTAGGTATAATCCGATCTCATTACTGTATCACATTGTGCACATATACCTGCTTCTTTATCTTATATCTGCCTTAAAACAATCACCAATGCTTTGAGAGAACAATGGAAAATCAACATTTTATTACCTTATATCTGCTTTATCACACTGGGAGTGTAATTTCTTCTGCTGGCTGTGTTTACAAAGCTTATCTATAGCTGGTACGCGCGGCCACAAACTTTCAGAATAGGTGGGGATACCACATGCTAAATTAACAATTTCAAATGCCAATATAAGGGTAAAGGAGCTACTTGTAAACAATTTAATACACTCCAGCAGGTAAAGTGGATTATTGGGAACAAATTAAAAGGGAGAATTTTTTTGAGTAAACTGTCCCTTTAACTCTTCCGATTGTCCCCCCTCAGGTACCCTCATAATTTGAATATTATTTCTCCTTGTGCGATTTTCAAGATCTTCAATTTTACTCTGCATTCTAGAGATAGTTACATTGTTGACTTCTAGGTTAGACCTGTGGGCTGTAGTGAGGTCTTCCAAATCTGATACTCTCTGCTCCACTTCATCTAGCCTATTTGCAAATAGTTTTTTCTCTTGCATTAATAAAGTAATATCTTGTTTGATCTCTGTTCTTAATGCATCAAATTTAGGGGTTAGAGCCTCTGAAATACTAGACACTAAGACTTGTATATTAGTTACCTCATTTGTAGGCGATATATTCGCATTGGACAGTGGTATATCTGTGAGTGACTCTGCAGTAATTGTTGTCCTCCTCTCTCTTTGCTTAACTGCCATGGCTGGCGAAGGAGTCCGGGAGTGAGTGTGAAGAAATGTATCCATACGCCGTGAGATATAGTGAATAGCTCAACCACGCAAAACCCAAGAACCCAACCACTTGAAGTGCAATTACCTAATAGTGCAGTGCAAGAAGGGAAAAAAGAAGAAGAAAAAAAAAGGGGGGGAGGGGTGCCGGTGCGAGAGCCCTGGAGCAAGAGATTGCTCTCAGGGAGAATCCGAGTGAATAAGACCTAGAGCATAGAATTTGCTCACTGGTTTAACTTAATTTAAGATCAGTGAAAAGGGAGTCACTTAACCAACCATAGGCAGTAAAAAAAAGAACAGCAAAAAGAGAGCAGTTTTAATTTCTATAAGTGCTTTAAGCGTACTTTGAGGGCTGCCCCCTTTAACCAAGAATGGTCTCTCTATTAAGATAAGCCTTTGCTAATACAGCGAGGGAATAGGGGGATAACACAGAAGCAAGAGCAAGGAGAGAAGAAGAGGGGAGAGACCAGAGGTTTCTCCCTTCTACTCACCCTTCCTACCCTCACAAACCAGCTGTACACCACCCTGTTACTTAATATTGCGACAGAGTTCTATTAAGGCAGGTGCACTTAAATAAATTAGCCTCCTTTTTACAAAAAAGTTTTTAAGGAAAGGGTTCTGCAGGGGATTTTACATATTATTCCCATCACAGTCTTCCAATATATTTAAGAAATATAGTACTCGCAGGATTATTTAACCCAAAATTGTATCTTCCTAGCAAACACAGGAGGATATTTGCTTACACACTGAGAGGGAGGGAAAAAATAAAAAAATTGACAGAGAAGAAAGCCAAACCAAAGAATAACAAGAACTTTGACCCTTATTTTATGCAGCAACACTGTGACTTAACCTCAGCACTTAATGCTTTGTTTTCCATCATACGAGAAATACAAAAGAAATCATTTATAACAAGCTCCTGCTGTTTATACCATAGCTGCCACAGTCACTTTACAATATATAGTATAGATATCGACAAAAGGAACTTCTTTATGTATTGTGTAAACCTCCTTCACTGGTATAACGGTTTGTCAGAATCTGCTGGAGCCAACTTTTATTACAGAAATTTTCAGGAGAGACAATACAGTCTTGACACAGTACCTTTCGTGACTCAATCACACTTTCGTATAATAGCTCCCTTCTCTGTCACCAGAGACCAGCTGCAGAGCTTCACTTGTTATGTTACTGGGTCTCACTAGCGGGCGGGGGAGCCGAAATACAACTCAGCTCAATGACCTCTGGTGTATCAGCGTAACAGTCTACCTCGACCATCCACCCGCCGCTGAAACAGAACTCACCAGCCTCCGCTCTCCCACAGCTGACCGACCCGCCTCTCTACTTCGTCACCGCGGCAGTCAACCTCAGCAGGACACAGGGCGAACACTCAGGGCGGTCAGTCCAAGCACCCCTCGATCGGGGCCCGTGGTAGGGAACCTCAGGCAGAGTTGAATAAATCCCAGGAGTTTTTTGTGACTCCTCTGTCTCGGGTACCTCCGAGTTTAGGTTAACAGTCGCCTGTAGCCGAGCTTGCCTCCTCTTATGTGAAACCCCCCCTCTCGCGCAACACCGGTGGGAGAGGGGGAGTGTAATATAGTGAACAAAAATAACTTGGAATAGCCTCGGTCAGGAGATAGGATCCCCACGGCAGTACTTCTCTTTGACAGGGCTCCACCTAGCAGCACAAACAGGTCTCACTGGCACCCTCACGGACCTCCGCTCGCAGCACCGGTGGGCAGAGGGACCGAGATATGGTCCCACACAGAGCAACCCCTTGACACAGCCAAGCCCAGCAACCTCTCAGCCGAGGCCAGAGGCTGAGGGTCTCAGATCTAGTTAGCCGTTGCTCTGGGGTTTTATTTTGTAAATTCCTCTGCTTTAGGAGCCTCCAAGTTTAGCAACCTTTTATAGCCGAGCCTTGCTTCTTCGTATACACAGGTCCCCTCTCACGCAGCACCGGTGGGAGAGGGGAAGATGAAGTATGCAATAAAATGACTTGCAGTAGCCTCAGGCAGTAGACAGGTGCTTTGTAACAAGATTATTCAGGGTAGTTCCCTTGGTGCGATGGAAGGCACCTCCAAGGTCCCGGTGACAATGCTATGGTCCAGGCTTCGGCGCAGCAATTCCTGCCAGTAGCAGGTTAAGGAGCTCAGAGAGCAAACAGTACAACCTGTGCTCAGGCTCCACCTCCAGAAACTCTCTCTAGAACCTAGAGAATACAGTTTTAAACAACTTTCCAGTTTACTTCTATTATTTAATTTTCTTCCTTCTCTTGTTGTCCTTTGCTGAAAGGTTTATCTAGGTAAGCTCAGGAGCAGCAAAGAACCTAGGTTCTAGCTGCTAATTGGTGGCTGCATATATATATATATATATATATATATATATATACTGATTATCATTGGCTCACCCATGTGTTCATTTAGAAACCAGTAGTGCACTGCTGCTCCTTCAACAAATGATACCAAGAGAATGAAACAAATTAAATAATAGAAGTAAATTAGAAAGTTGTTTAAAATTGAATCTCTATCTGAATCATGAAATATTTTTGGGGGGTTTCATGTCCGTTTAAGATAAAGTTTAAAAAATGTATAACAGTTATCTGTTTTTTGTAAAAATGAAAGTTTCTGTACTGACTAAATAAAACCAGCTTTCTGTGGAGGGTTTTTTTTTAAAATTTCTTTAATCAATCTATGAACAGTAGAGTCCCAACTACAAGTAATCCCAGGGCTGGCTCAACCATGGGAACAAGTGGGTCTAAAGGACCCAGGCAGCACTTGACAAGAGGCAGCACTTTAGTGACTGAGTCAGTCACTGTCAGAACATACAAATAGATTCCAGCCTCCAAGGTTAAAAAATACCTTTTATTTTCTCATCAAAGGGTCCATAGGAAAAAAGCTAGAATGTGTTGGACCTGCTATAGGCCCTTAGTCATTCCCTTGGAGGCTGGGATCTATTTATATGTTTTGCTGTAAGACTTGGCAGTCTGTGATTCCGTGCTCCAGTGTAGCAAGTGTGCTATTTTCCATTCTTTTGGGAATTGTCAGTCACTGTCAGACCCAAACCAATCCTGTTCTGTCTTCATGGGGGAAGTCACAGGCTCCCAGCAGCATAACCTCATTATGCACAAAGGCACAGAAGTGCATCTCTTCCCAATCTTCCTTATATTTATTGTGCATAAGTCATGGTGGCATTGCAGGTAGGCAGGCTTAGTAAGGTCAGCAGCCAGACTAGTAGGTTGATATACTAATCAGTAACTTCTCGGGGGAGGGGTCATTTCATTCTCAGACCCAGGCAGCACAAAATTTTGACCGGCCCTGCATAATACTGTTAGTTTCCCTTTAAATGTATTACCTACACATGACATTTTCTGTGAGTAATATGTCTCTCTAACAATCAGTTAAATGAATGTGATTTTATTTTGTTATTCTATGATCTAAATGATAATTTGACAGTTAAAATTTTAGAGGGTAAAGGGATAGTAAAGTTAGCAGATCAGCAAATCATATTTGTGAATGATATTTGAACAATTATAATTTATAAATAGGTCTTTTTTTACCAATAATTCTAAATATTTTCATTTTATTTCAGATTTACTTCTGATTCTGCTGCCAGCCCCCCTTATTCTACAAAAAAATTCTTAGCGTGAATTTTTCACTAGCAAGTCAGCTTGTTAGCCACATGACTTTCTTTTATGTGGGCGAGCCACACAGCAATACGCGTGCACAAAGCTGCGCTATCAGTTGCCCCATGGTTCTCTGTGCGTGTGTTCCTGAGAATCTAATGAGTGCATTTACTTCCTAAAGGGAGTCCCCTTTGAACAAGAGTTCTGATTCACTGTGGAATTACTGTGGGAACGTCTACTTAGCTTTACCGCAAGCGAGAGCTGTGCTGCACTGCCACATATTAGTGAGTGCTATAACGTTATATACATCACCTACTATGTAGAGAGTGGGTGGGACTGCTCTCTACATCATTACTACAGAAAAGTACTTTTCTTCGTAAACTATTTTATTTATCTGTTATATGCGATTATTCAAAATTATTTTAAAAAAAACTTTGCAATATATTTTCATGACTTATTTTTCCCACTTTTATTGTAACAAATCTAAAAATCTTTTCAGTGCCGCATAGATGTGGGCATGTATCCTGTGGGAGCCAGAACCCTGTATCTGCAACATTCTGCATAGCGATTATTTGGTCATAGAAGGTGCTCGTTTTTTTTTTTACCCATTGCCTATCTAGAATTTTATATATTTTGACATGAAAGAAAGGCACAAATCGTTTAAATATTAATCAGATTACAGGATGCATGAATTTCATGAGAGATTATAAATCTGATATTGTGTTCGATCACAATCTATCAGCGTTTTACTCCCAAAATGTCTTTTTGCTTTCCACCTAAATTGGATGTCGAGGTTTTCAGGTGATCACCATGCATAATCAATTTGTTTGCTAAAATGGAGTGTTTGCGGCTGTGGGCTTTTAACAGAAAAACTCCTGAAAAAGGCCTTTACGTGTGTCAGTCACCCGAAACTGACTGATACAACAGCACATTCACATCTCCTAAGATTACTGGTCCAGTGAATTAACCCCTTTGTTCACTGTGCAAGAGATATACTTATTTATGTGTGTGACATTAACCTATTGTCATTCAAATGCATCCTCATTACTGATTAACTATATGAACACCATATGTATCTTGGCATAATGGGCATACTTCAATAGTCACATCAGGACAGTAACATTTACAAATGGCATTTTAATTTTTTTATTATACAGTTTCATTGAAAGTCACACTCGTACTGTCAGGTTTGTCACTAATGGTACTTGTGTCTTCAAAACCTATAGTAACCTTTAGTAATCCGTTTCCATCTGCACCACTGCTAAACCATCTGAAAGCCAATTGCATATTAGCATGATGGGTAGATTGGACAACATTTTTCACTCACTATATTTTCAGTTTTCGTTATAATAATTAATCATTTCTACAACATTGGTGTAGCTAAAGAAAAATACCTAAATAGATTCACTATTTTGTCCTGATTTTAGGAATACGGCATATGTCCAGGTAATTTATAGCAAATATAGCCAAATACTACATTGATGTAACTATTGGTTTAACTCTAACATTGGCTATGCCCAAATTAGCCCCCAAAAATATTAAGTTCTAAAACCACCACTGTTCTCATGGTATTCTTTGTTGAAGAGATACCTAGGAAGGTGTCTAGAGCACTACATGACAGGAAATAGTGCTGCCCTCTAGTGATCTTGCAAACGGATAACATTCATGCAGAACTGCTGTCATATAGTGCTACAGACATGTGCACGCTCCTGAGCTTACATCCCTGCTTTTCAACAATATATATATTTGTAGAAACTATTGTTGTTGGGGTTTTTTGTTTTTTTAAATACGTTTGATAAGAATTCTGCCGTGTGAATTGTAATATCAACTAACATTGCATTTAAAATGGACAGAGATGGTTAGTAAAGCAACTTTGCAATGTACTAAATTATATATTTTGCCACATTTTCATGTAATTTAAACCTGAAAAACGTGGATCTCCTTAATTTCTGAAATGGAAGTGTACACTGCAGGCTTCTCAAGGCTAATCCTGCTACATATCTGTCCTTAATTGGGCACAGCAGAGATTATCATATTACAAAGAGCAAAACATGGGTGAAAAACTATTTATAAAATGTTTATACTTGACTGATATCTTATTTTTTAGCAAGACAACAGAAATCTATTGTACTCGCAATGTGTTTAGCTGTCTAAAATAAGAGAGACCAACAACAAATAAAGCCTCACATAAATATATAATAAAATTATGACGTTTAAATTATTCCCACAAGGGATAGAACATTTGTTTAATGTATGTATTTCTATAGCTACTTAACATTCCCTTCATTTCTTCTCTTCACCAACTGATTACACAAGATACATAATGAGCAGAAAAAGATATTGTCTCCTGTTTTTCATAAAACTGATCTTTTTTCTGAGCGTCTCATTTCATGATAATATAGATAATGGCTGGTTGGATAAAAGCAAGAGGTCAGCAATGACATCACAGGATAGCAATGACATCACCACTTGAAGAGCTGCTGTAAATGTGCTGGTGTGCAACCTTTAAATAGTATTCATTCAGGTGATTCTTAAAGGGATAGTAAACCCACATTTTTTATTTCATGATTCAGATAGAGCATGCAATTTTAAGCAACTTTCTAATTTACTCCTATTAGCAAATTTTCTTTGTTCTCTTGCTGTCTTTATTTGAAAAGGCAGGAATGAAAGCTTTGGAGCCAGCCTTTTTTTTCATTACCCTGGATAGGGCTTGCTGATTGGTGCCTGCATTTAGTCATCCAATCAGCAAGCGCAACCCAGGTTCTCAATCTAAAATGTGCCGGCTCCTAAGCTTTTATTCCTGCTTTTTCAAATAAAGATAGCAAGAGAATGAAGAAAATTTGATAATAGAAGTAAATTAAAAAGCTGCTTAAAATTGCTGCTCTATCTGAATCATGAAAGCAATAATGTGGGTTTAGTAAAGGGACATGAATCCCACATTTTTTCTTTCATGAGTCAGATAGGGAATACATTTTTATAAAGTTTACTTCTTTTATCAAATTTGCTTTGTTCTCTTAATATTATTTGTTGAAGAGATATTTAGATAGGTAGCATGCACATGTCTGAGGCTCTACATGACAGGAAGTAGTGCTGCCATCTAGTGCTCTTGCTAATGTATAACATTGTTATAAAACTGCTGTCATATAGTGCTCTTGCTAATGTATAACATTGTTATAAAGCTGCCGCCGCCATCTAGTGCTCCTGCTAATGTATAACATTGTTATAAAGTTGCTGCCATCTTGTGCTCCTGCTACTGTATAACATGGTTATAAAACTGCTGCCATCTAGTGCTCTTGTGAATGTATAACATGGTTATAAAACTGCTGTTGCTCTTGCTAATGTATAACATTATTATAAAGCTTCTGCCATCTAGTGCTCCTGCTAATGTATAACATTGTTATAAAACTGCTGCCATCTAGTGCTCTTGCTAATGTATAACATTGTTATAAAGCTTCTGCCATCTAGTGCTCTTGTGAATGTATAACATGGTTATAAAACTGCTGCCATCTAGTGCTCCTGCTAATGTATAACATTGTTATAAAGTTGCTGCCATCTAGTGCTCTTGTGAATGTATAACACTGTTATAAAACTGCTGCCATCTAGTGCTCTTTCTAATGTATAACATTGTTATAAAGCTGCTGCCATCTAGTGCTCTTGCTAATGTATAACATTGTTATAAAACTGCTGCCATCTAGTGCTCCTGCTAATGTATAACATTGTTATAAAACTGCTGCCATCTAGTGCTCTTGATAATGTATAACATTGTTATAAAACTGCTGCCATCTAATGCTCTTGCTAATGTATAACATTGTTATAAAACTGCTGCCATCTACTGCTCTTGATAATATATAACATTGTTATAAAACTGCTGCCATCTAGTGCTCTTGCTAATGTATAACATTGTTATAAAACTGCTGCCATCTAATGCTCTTGCTAATGTATAACATTGTTATAAAACTGCTGCCATATAGTGCTCTTGATAATGTATAACATTATTATAAAGCTGCTGCCATCTAGTGCTCTTGCTAATGTATAACATTGTTATAAAACTGCTGCCATCTAGTGCTCTTTCTAATGTATAACATTGTTATAAAACTGCTGCCATCTAGTGCTCTTGCTAATGTATAGCATTGTTATAAAACTGCTGCCATCTAGTGCTCTTGCTAATGTATCACATTGTTATAAAACTGCTGCCATCTATTGCACTTGCTAATGTATAACATTGTTATAAAACTACTGCCATCTAGTGCTCTTGCTAATGTATAACATTGTTATAAAACTGCTGCCATCTAGTGCTCTTGCTAATGTATAACATTATTATAAAACTGCTGCCATCTAGTGCTCCTGCTAATGTATAACATTATTATAAAGCTGCTGCCATCTAGTGCTCTTGCTAATGTATAATATTGTTATAAAACTGCTGCCATCTAGTGCTCTTGCTAATGTATAACATTGTTATAAAGCTGCTGCCATCTAGTGCTCTTGATAATGTATAACATTAGTGCAAAACTGCTGTCATCTAGTGCTGCAGACACATGCACACTCCTGAGCTTACCTTCCTGCTATTCAACAGAAGATAACAAGAAAGTGAAAAAAGTTTGATTCTAGAAGTAAATTGGAAGAAATGTTCTGAACATAAAATATTTTTGGGGTTTATGTTCCTTTACTGATTGATTCAAAACGGAGCTCTATAATTCCTTGTAGAAAGTACAGCATTGTAATTATATAACTAGGAATTATCAGGTTGCTTCCTTACAGATATATAAAAGGGCAAAAAGAAAATGTTGTAATATTCAAGAGCGTTCTATTGTTGCCCTATTGTTTATATATAACTGTGTGTTACCTTTTGTTTTATTTGCTGAAGAGAATACCTAGATATGATCAAGAGCAGCAATGCATTGATGGGAACTAGCTGGTGATTGGCGGTTGCATATATATGGCTCTTGTCATTGGCCCATTCCATGTGTTCAGCAAGGTCCCAGTAGTGCATTGCTGCTTCTGAGCCTACCTAGGTTTACTCTTCAGACCAAGATAGCAAAGCAAATTTGATAAGATAAGTAAATTGGAAAGTTGTTGAAAAGTGAATGCGCTATCTGAATCAAGAACATTTAATTTTGACTTTACTGTCCCTTTAACTATGTGTTTAATCCCTTTGCATAAGTTAGACAAATGGAGAAAAACTGCATGTTGTAATAAACTAAAGCATGTATTTTTAACACTAGAATTTCCCTTTAAAGTTATTTTTTTATAACTGATTATTAACAATGAATCCATGCAAAAGATCATCATTAAAAAATACATCATCAATAATTTTTTTAATCACAGTTTACAAGGTTTGGTGGCATAGCTTATAGAAGTAGCAGTTAAGAGAAAAAACTGATGGTATTTGTGATACATGAACTTGTGTTCTTATATAAGCAATCACTGTGTAGAATGTTGCTGGCTCCAGTAAATGTCAGTGTACTTAAAGGGAGATTCTACTTGATTTTTTTATTGTTTAAAAAGATAGTTAACCCGGGGGGGCGGAGCCAACCGCTGAACGGATCGGTTGCAAGCATTTGGAGCTCTGTTCATGGTAGCATGAATATTGTTTTATTTTGCTCCAGAATTGACTTTACTAACTACCAACCATAAGGGGTTTAATATAACTGACACTGACTGTCAGATTGAGACAGGAATAGACATTTCCAGCAGAAATAAGAGTCAGAAAGTAAGGCCCAGCACAGTGATCTGTGGCGCATCGAAAAATGCAAACGGCAAGAGACTTAAGTTGTTCCTATAATGCACATGTCAGTGAGGCGATTGACGTTTGGGAACGGAACATCTCACAGCTCATAGATCATAACTTCAGCAGCCTCCGAATACAGTTGAGGAAAGATTGTTTGGCGGGTAATGACGAACTCACCGGTGATCCCTGTGTTCCACATGGACCTGATGTGCCTATGTGAAGTTGTCCTGAGGAAGACTACTGGACAATATCGGCGAGAGCAGCAAATGAAGCTCAGGTGATGGAACGCCTTACGCTTAAGACCCGACTCTTACCTGATATACACTCATAGGCTGAGAATCGATGCGGTGGTTGGAAGGTGCGGGGTAAGATGTCGGACATTACTCCGGACTATGGGAAACTGGTGTTGAGTCTGGGTTGCACTACTGATTTGAGTTCAAAGATAACAAGACAGATGCCTGTCTCTTTAGTTCCCGCAAGCGGCATGTATGCTCTACCAGGTAAAATCTCTGAACTTCTCTATCACTTCATTGAACTCTCTACAGCGGACGGTCTCAAGGCTACTTACGGAAGCTACAGTGACAGAGAGCCGCCATTTTCGTCCTGTGGCTTGAGAAACATCCAGCCTCATGTGACGCTTCTTATAGAAATCTATTATAGTATCTGCAGAGCTGGGATAATTGAGAGTCACCGGCCATTACACCGGACTTTGTGCAACTGAGACTGAACTTTCTACACATCCCCTTTGATGGGGGGACACCTGGACTCGGGTAATGCATATATTTTTGACTGCTGACAGATTGAAATTTAGGCCCTGGACTTGGCCAAGCCTATGATAGTTTCATGATACCTTGTGGGGCTCACTGTTAGCTATGGATAGTACTTTGCCACTTATGTGTTAATCTGTTACTAAAATACCTTTTCTCTTGCTTTTTTGGCTTAACTATATGTTATTGGCCTGAACTGGTTAAATATATATGATATAAACTTTAGTTGTAAAATGTTATGAGTGAAATAATAATAGTTAGAAGATTTGATCATCTAGAGCTACATAGTATAATTTAATGGGACTATATATTGTACAACCGCTTAATTATACAGGTTTTATGGTTTATCTCAATATTAGATATTTCTACAGGAAATTTGTTAGGTTCAATATATAATTCAATGCAATTCTAATTAAGGTACTAAAAGGGGCTAGTTGAAACTCTATAATTCTTCGAGATAAGATTCTCATCTCTGCTCTATGACGTGTTGGTTCTGCCGTCAGCGGCCGAGTCAGTGGAGCCTTATGTCTGGATGGTTTTGAGGAATCTTCTTAATATGTGCTATGTTTAGATGAGTTGCCTTGTCCAAGTTGCTGGTCCTGGTTTAGGATGTCTGCTATGTATATGTCTATACCTTGCAATGTATCTGTTACAACATAGTTTAATGTATTCCAGGAGCCTATAAGATGTACCAAACATGTATATATGTAATGGTTCTGTTAGGGGTATGGCCCCCTGGTTTTTAGTTAAACATACTCCACTGTCACTTCCAACCAAAAGTCCCATCTATAAACACATAATACCCAGTAACCTGGATTAATCCAATTGGCATATCCCTGTTTTTGTATAGTTTATATAGCTATTTACACCCTAATACAACTAGGTATTGTCTCTGGACTGATCTATGTGATGTTTTTAAGGTCTCTAAATATTATTGAGGTTCAAACCTAGTGCTAAGGACCTCACCTCATCTACTAGACATAAGAGAAAATAGAGCCTACAGTGTTATATACATGATGTCAGTTAATATGTAGGTGAACTATGAATAATTGTTATGTTAGTCAGCTAGATGGTCTAGGTGTTGTACATATATATAATCTGTGTGAACTGGTACAAGCAGGCTGATCAATAATTGCTCTACTTGCTGGGTCACTATTCTGCTCTCTGTTTTTTAGTAAATATATACAGTATAGGAAGACAGATAAACGTCAATCTTTATACTTTCGCCTCCTGTAAGTTCATGGCTGCTGGAGTTTTGGCTCCGCCCTCCTCCCCCCAATTCTGGTTTACAGAGTAATCAAAGGAACGTAGATTACATCGTAATTTTCCCTATTGTTTATTATACATTGGACATAAGAGAGCGGCTTTTGATATTTTTACCCTTTATTACCCCCTATGACAAAAATGATCAGGATTGTACTAAGCTCATATTGCTTATATTTCAGGAATTTTTGGTACCAAAGAGAATTTTTTTTTTTGATCTGGGAAATCGATTGTCATAGTTATATAAGAGGTCAGGGATTATATATACAGGATGTTTGTTTCTATTCACATATGTTTATCTTTAACATGGTTTATTTATTTTATATGATAGATGTGAATCACAGCCTTTAATTGATATTGTTATCACTATGCAGACGTATGTCTATTTGTATATCTTTCCTGTAAGCTTATTAATGCTTTGTATGCTGTTGGACCTCAATAAAAAATTTAAATATAAAAAAAAAAGATAGTTAACCCCTTTACTACTCATCCCCAGATTTGTATAACCAACATTGTTATATTAATATACTTTATAACCTCTAAACCTCTAAATATCTGCCTCTTTCTAAGCCCCTGCATTGTATTTGCTTTTCAAAGCCAGACAGTGCTAGTTCATGTGTGTCATAAAGATAGCATTGTGCTCACTCCCATGGAGTTATGCAGGAACCAGCACTGATTGGCTAAAATGCAAGTTTGTAAATAACACTAAGATAAGGGGGCAGTCATCAGAGGCTTAGATACAAGGTAACCATAAAGGTAAAAAGTAAAAAGTAAAAAGTATATTAATATAACTGTGTTGGTTATGCAAAACTGGAAAATAGATAATAAAGGAGTTATCTATCTTTTTAAACATTACACATTTTCAAATAGACTGTCCCTTTAAGTACAGTTGATGCACTCCAGTCTGGATGAAGGTAATGGACCAAGCACCATTTTTAGTGGGATTGTGTGGCTAAATAAAAGTATTGTATATTACAATACTGTTTGTGTCCCTTATATATCCCTCACTCTTGATCCACCATTCAGACTAACCCTGACTAGATTCCCAATTCAACAGAAATACAAACAAACCTGTATCGTATACTTCATCTTCTCACTTTCAATCTTTCCATCCTTCATCCACCCATTCCTTCCATCTCCCTCATTCCATCTGCCCTCCATTTATTCCCTCTACCACATTCAACCCCCCCTTCATTCCTTACATCTTCCTCATTTCATCCGCCCTCCATTTATTCCCTCTATTTTTTTCCACCCTCCCTTCATTCCTTCCATCTCCCTTATTCTATCTGCCCTCCATTTATTCCCTCTACTTCATTCCAACCTCCCTTCATTTCTTCCATCTCCCTCATTCCATCCTCCCTCGATGTATTCCCTCTACCTCATTACATCCTCCCTTCATTCCTTCCATCTCCCTCATTTCATCTGCCCACCATTTATACCCTCTACTTCATTCCATCCCCCCTTCATTCCTTCCATCTCCCTCATTCCATTTGCCCTCCATGTATTCCCTCTACCTCATTCCACCCCCCTTTAATTCCTTCCTTCCATCTCCCTCATTCTATCTGTCCTCCATTTATTCCATCTACCTCATGCCATTGCCATCATTCCCTTCCTTTTACTTCATTCCATTCTCTCTCATTCCTCTTTCTACTCATCTAATTCACATTTTCCTCCTTCTCTCCACGTACGTTTCTTCTATCTTCTTCCTTTTTCCTCTTTCCCTTGTTCAATTTTTCTCCTTGTTCATCTTCTTACGCTTTTCACCACTTCCCTCTCACTTTCTTTTCATTTTTCATTCACTTTTTCTTGCCCACCCTTTCTCCCTTTTCAGGTTTTTTTCTTCATGTGTTCAGCATTTTAATTCCTTCATTCTACAGGGAGTGCAGAATTATTAGGCAAGTTGTATTTTTGAGGATTAATTTTATTATTGAACAACAACCATGTTCTCAATGAACCCAAAAAACTCATTAATATCAAAGCTGAATAGTTTTGGAAGTAGTTTTTAGTTTGTTTTTAGTTATAGCTATTTTAGGGGGATATCTGTATGTGCAGGTGACTATTACTGTGCATAATTATTAGGCAACTTAACAAAAAACAAATATATACCCATTTCAATTATTTATTTTTACCAGTGAAACCAATATAACATCTCAACATTCACAAATATACATTTCTGACATTCAAAAACAAAACCAAAACAAATCAGTGACCAATATAGCCACCTTTCTTTGCAAGGACACTCAAAAGCCTGCCATCCATGGATTCTGTCAGTGTTTTGATCTGTTCACCATCAACATTGCGTGCAGCAGCAACCACAGCCTCCCTTCATTTGTGATTTGCTGCATGTTCAGACTGTAATAATAGAGAAAGTCTTGAAGATGATCAAAGAAAGTATTTTTGTGTCCGAAAATGTATGCAGCAAAAGCATATGATGTGTCCTTCCTTACGTAAGAGTTGGCTACGCTTTGCTTTAAGTGGGCTATTGAGATGCCTGATCATTCTGACCTGAAAGGAATTGATTTTGTTCAAAGCAAGCCAAAGCCAAAATGAACTGCTTTAATTGTTCACATGTTTAATCCATTTGTGGAGGACTGTAAAATTATTGCATGGCTAAGGCAATACTGTTCTTATGTTAGTGCACTAGAGAGAGTGAAGAAACCATTTGGGACTTTTAATTGGTAAAAGGAGGTTCTGGGTCGAGTTTCACATGGATGATATTGGAGAAGTTAAGTCCCATCCTCCAGAGACCTTTACCATTTTTGGCATTAGGGGCTATTTGTTTTACTATGGAATGCCCCATGCTTGTTGAAGATGCTAGCGATTTGAACATTACAAAAAGAGTGTTCTTAGGAGGTTGGATGCAAGAACTATGGTGAGTTGTGGCATATGACAGCAGATTGTCCGCAGTCCTAAAAGTGCAATTTGTGTTGTTCCACTGAACAGGTAGCTAGACAATGCCCCAAATCCAGACAAGAGATTCTAACCTATGCCTGTGTCCTGGTGGACTGATTTAAACATGTTGCTGTAGAGAAGCAGCAAAAGCCTGAGGATACGGTCATGGATGAAACTACAGGGGGTGTAGAGGTTGCAATTGCTTTAAAAAAAAAAAAATGAAATGAAAAACGTTGACCTGCCACTGCCTTCACTGATATCATGTGAGTGTGACATGATGCTTTACTAGAGTCTCTGATTACAGGGGGTTAGTCTTTCTGTTTTACCAAATTCTCTTTCTTTTTTGGGGGGGCCCTTATTAGATTCTTGCACCTGGGCCCTGTGGATTCTAGTTATGCCTTTGGATACGGTTTCTTGTTTAGGGGAAGGTACATGTGGAGTGTGTTATCCCTATTTCAGCTGACTCTGTTGTTGAAGATCCTGCTGTTCCTGAGTTTGAAGATCCTGGAGTACCTGATCTGGAATTATGACTGTTGATACTGAAGGGAAGAAGCAGAAGCACTATGTGCTTGCTTCTCAGGACAGTGACAATATAATTGAGACTAGTACTGGTCCTGGGCACTCTCAGAGCCCTGCAAGTTCAGAGTTGATTGCAGATTCTTCAGCAGGGGAGCCTGTTTATCTGGAAGCTGCTCAAGTTAGGCAGTTTCAACAAAATCTTGCATTTTCTGAGATGGAAAATGAACAGTCATCAAAACCTTTAAGTACTAGGACTAGTGAGAGGCAAAAAAAGTATTCTGCCTTTGATGGAAATAAGTCTCTTAGATGCATTAAATAGGAGAAATGGTATGTATGTTGCTGTTTTAACCTTGTAAAGATGTTAATATGTCAATTAAAATTGATTTACTAAATGTGCAAAGCATAGGTTCTATGTCCAAGACGTGCTTATATTTTTATGTTTTATCTGAGTTGGGTAATACATTTTTTTTTGTCATCAGCAATGTTTTGTTTGTATTGTGAATTTAAGGAGGTAAAGCGAACACTTGGATCATCTGTGTGGTCATACTCTAAAGAAATTGTGGTGTGTTAGACAGAGGGCTTTATTAGTTGATTTTAAATTTAGGGGAGTTATTATTTTACTGTTTAATATTTATGCACCAACAAATAGTAAAATAGATAGGACTGATTTATTTTCTAGGTTAGGCTTGTTTTTGGGTGGAAGGGGTTTCACGTTATGTAGGTGTTTGTAATTGTGATTTGTGTGAGGGAGGTAGGGAAATGTGGGGGAGGGTTCTCTTGACAAGTCAAGTAAAGACTTGATTGAGATGATTGATGTATATTGTCTTAAATATATTTTCAGAGTCAGTAAAAGCCCTAATAAAGGTTATACTTAATTTAGTGTAGACGGGTCAAGCAAAGCCTTGTATTTATTTTATTTTTTATTCCAGGAACATCCAAGCAAGGTCATATAAGACCACTAAGATGCCTTTCATGGATCATTTATGTACTAAATATGAGCTGGATTTGGAAGTGAAAGTGGAGTATGGTAAGGGTGTATGGAAGTTAAATGTGAGTTTGCTAGAAGATTAATGGATTACTAAGCAGTTTGTTAAAAAGTATGCAGGATGAGGAAGAGGAAATAAAATTTTTAGAATGTGCTTGATGTGTGGGAATGGGTTAAGGGTGATATTAAGACTTTTTTTTATCAGTATTGGTTTTAAGAAAGCTAGGAGAGAAAGGTTGGAGCATAAAAGATGGTAGATGCGTCTAAGTTATTTGAGATAACCGGGATGTGATTGGTGAAGATTTTTTGAAGCTTTGCAAAGGTTTTTTTTTAGAAGAATGAATCAGTGAGAGAGAAAGTTTGGTTACTTTGTTGTGTAAGAAACTTCAGAAAAAGGATTATAGTAACTGGAGTCCAATTTACCTGATTAATATAGACTATATAGTGATTGCAAAGGTATCTGAAAGATTTGAGAATGTGGTTGGTAAGATTGTGGGTGAGGAACAAGTGTGTGCCTGGTAGACAGATTGCTCAATTTCTGATTTGTGTGTCAGATGTATGTATGATGTATGTTTTGCTAAATGTTTTTTTGTCCGATAAAGTATGTGTTACAGTAAGTCTGGGTTCAGGCAAGGTTGTTCTTTATCCCCTGTACTTTTAATTTGTGTAATTGGCCTTTTTTTACAGAGATAAGGGGTGTGGAAGTTCCTGGTGGTAGGTCTTTGAAAGTTTGTACCACATGGATGATGTTACTGTTTGTAAGAACCAAGATGGTTTAAGTAGAGCTAAAGTTCAGATTGAGTGTTTTATATAAGGGAAGTGGTTTTAGGAGGAATTTGGGGGGGGGCATTGAATAAATGTGCTGTGAAAGTGTATGATTTGGAGTTAAGTGGGTGACTTGTGCAGAAGGGTGCAAGATAATAGTAACTTGAATGGGGATGGAAGTTGAAAAAATTGTGCGAATGAAAAGGGAAAATATGAATTTTGGTTTGGAAGGGAAATTGTTAATTGTAAAGACTGTGGTGATCACAATTTGTTTGTATGTTAATAATGTTTTTCCAGTTCCTAGTAAGCTTTTGAGGAAACTTGTAAGAATGGGTTTATCTATTTCTGGAGTTCTGGTATGAAAAAAATTGAGTAGGGAAAATAATATACAATTGAAAGACCAAGGATGCTTTTAATTCTCAAGTAAGTATGTGTATAAGGCTAAGTATAGAAGATAGCATTGTTGGGTGTATGGTGCAGTAAGCTGCAGGTAGACACTTCAAAAGATGTGTTGTGTAATAGTAAGAAAGTGATGGCAATTAGCAGGAGAGAGCAGTTGCATGTATTTGATGGGCTGACAGACTCAGAGTGTGCATGCATGGAAGTTGTTGGTTAATAGGCAGAGACAGATGTGGCATGGATAGCAGTATATGGCTGTTTTCTGAGAAGGAGAAGATTGGAAAATACTGAGTGTTGTTCAAGGGATGTATGTAGTGAAGTGGAGAATATATATATTTAATAATAAAACTTTTTGTTTCTATATGAAGAACATTTAAATGTAAAATATGCGTAACATGCTTCGGGTTTTGCACTGTAGGTCTAATGCGGTGTTGGGTTAGTACACATGAAGAATTAGTTATCTTAATGCGTGTTATGTAAATATTTCATATAAAATACTGAAAATATATTAGTAACAACATTTGTAGATGTTCTTGAACATTCTAAAAAACAAATTCAATATAGATGTGTGTTTTACATTAACTATATTTATTAATAATTATTTTTTAATATTTTATATTAAATATTAACATATTAACATGACTTATTTTATATAAAACATATTTTTTATGTGTGCTAACCCGACACTGTGTTAGACCTACAGTGAGAAATCTGAAGTGCGTTATGCATATTTTACATTCCTTTGTTCTTCACAGAGAAAAAAGGTTATGTTTAAAAATTCAAAGAACATTTACCCCTATACAAAAAAATTGGAATACTAAATATTTACTGTAAATAGACAGTAAAACATGTTATTAAATATAATTCTTTTTTAGACATTTATAAATATATGTATATATATATATGTGTATATATAAAATAGCCCTTTTCATTCAAACACCTTGCAACAATAATTTTTTATCAGATAGAATATATATATATACAGTATATATATATATATATATATATATATATATATATACACACACACACACACACGAGTGCAACAGTTTATTTTAATGTATTTACATTGTGTTTGGTGCACTTTTTTTTCTAACTCTTTAAGCAAGGTCTTCAGTCTCACTAACCCGAGAAGTGTTTATATTTAATTTGTAATACGCGCACAAGTTAATGTCACGATACTGCAATATCTCACCCGCCCTAACAATAGCACACCACTTGAAATCTATCCCTGTTTCTTTTAAAAGACAAGATGAACCCTTTGAATATGGTTTCAAAATGGAACATCAAGAAGTAATTACAGTATTATTGTTGGTGTTAAAACAGTGGCACTCCTAGGAGATAACCCGTCTCTTAATTTGCTGTGGTTATATTTAAAATAATACTGCTACCTTATGATTTTCATATATGTCTAACAAACCCTGAAATGAACAATAAAAACAGATACCCTTCCAACCATATAAATTACACCTCCAGGAACTGGACTGGAATAATTTTGCCATTTAGAATAGGTTCTCTCTGCATCACTCAGATGAAGAGCTGTACGATAATTCTTTGTGGCGTGTACTTTTTTATGGATCAATGATTTTGAAACTGTCTGGGGAATGAAGAAAGGTTTCATCTACATCCAGTTATTCTTCCTAAATTAAAAGCATCCGTAATATTCAATAATTGCTTTTGTCACTGCAAGCAAAATATATTGCCTGCAGTATTGTATAATTCAGCAAATCGGTTTGTATTATTTAATGACATTAAACATTAATAATAACATTAGAGGGCATTGCATTTAGCAGAAGGTCAATTGTTAATCCATTATTATCATTATTAGTTAAACAAGAGTGGAGGAGCACACTTGAGTAAAACTTTGCTTTTATTGGGACAATTTAAAAGTTCACACAGACATCCAAGTGTGTTACAGCATGTATCAGCCCAATCATCTGACGCGTTTCGGCTCACCCCATAGTCATAGCTGTCGTATCTTATTTCACACCAAGCTTATTTAAAAAGGATAAACCTCCTCACAACTGGCTAAAACTTAAGTGACCTCATGATGTACACACCACTTTAACTTAAAGTTACATTCATTGATTCTCATGTTTCACTTTTAACTTTATTAATTAGCATCATTTGCTTACCATTATTATTCAAAAAAATGTGCATGCATATACAAAGGATTTAAACCATGTAACCTCACTAAAACATGTCATCACATACATTATCGTCAATATGCTTTATTGATCCTGTAATCACCAAGACTTTTCATTAGCGTTTCTTGATGTTCATATTTCTTAAATTCTATATAGACCATATTCTTAAGTTTATTCCTTATTTCCATATCCATATTTATGTTTTCAACATTATCTCAGAAACTACCTCAGTGACTACTATATTTTCTCAATCCTTTCAATCCAACTTAGTTGGTTGACCTTAACACAATCTCAGAAGAATACTAGCGGTTGTCATTTGATGTGTGTTTGAGATATCAGAAAAGAAAAATATGGCCCATTGGTAGACTGCTGGCTGCACCATTACCATTCTATTGTGTGTGTTCCTTCTTTGCTTGTCTGCCTTCAGGGGAGGACTGAGTAGTATGGCACATAGAACCTGGAATGAGGGTCCTATGCCTGGCCATGGAGAGGGTCCTATGCCTGTGCCTAGGTTGGCGGTATAATGCTCTGTGGGCCCTGGTATGTGGAATGTTTAGGGTCTGGTCCTTGAGGTTGGATGCCCTGTTTCTTGCCCAGGAATTTGAGGCCCCTGTCATGTGGGGTGAGGGAGGAGCATAGGGTATGGCATAGGGGCAGGGCAGGAGGCTTTAGGGGGCTCTTCCATAACTTTTGCCCTGGGGCCGTGGTTAATCTCAGTTCGTCCCTGTCTGCCTCACATCCTGAATGAGGAAGGATGCAACTGGACATGCATGGACTCACTTTTTGCTT